>NW_028270186.1:3544826-3639826 GCF_037043375.1 Chiloscyllium plagiosum | reverse complement strand
ACACACACCCCACACACACACACACACACCCCACACACACACACACACACCCCACACACACACACCCCACACACACACACACACACACACACACACACACACCCCACACACACACACACACACCCCACACACACACACCCCACACACACACACACACACACCCCGACACACACACACACACACCCCACACATACACACCACACACACACACACACACCCCACACACACACACACACCCCACACACACACACCCCACACACACACACACACACACACACACACACCCCACACACACACACACACACACCCCACACACACACCCCCCACACACACACACACACACACACACACCCCGACACACACACACACACACCCCACACACACACACACACACCCCACACACACACACCCCCCACACACACACACACACACACCCCGACACACACACACACACACCCCACACACACACACACACACACCCCACACACACACACACACACACACACCCCACACACACACACACACACACAGCACACACACACACACACACACACACCCCACACACACACACACACACACACCACACACACACACACACCCCACACACACACACCCCGACACACACACACACACACCCCACACACACACACACACACCCTGACACACACACACACACCCCGACACACACACACAGACACACACACCTCGACACACACACACACACACACACACACACATACACCTCGACACACACAAAAACCCCGACACAGATACACACACCTCGACACACACACACACACACAACACTGTGAGGAAGCTCACGTTGTGAAAAGGTGTTCGGACTGAATCGCGGTGAACGCAGGTTAGCAGGCTGTAAAATCACCCAGGACACAAACCAGGTCACTTGCAAAGAGGCCATTGGTCCCATCATTTTCTTATTTTAGATTAGATTACTTACAGTGTGGAAACAGGCCCTTCGGCCCAACAAGTCCACACCGACCCGCCAAAGCACACCCACCGAGACCCGTTCCCCTACGTTTACCCCTTCATCTAACACTACGGGCAATTTCCCGTGGCCAATTCACCCTGACCTGCACATCTTTGTGACCTGTGGGAGGAAACCGGGGCACCTGGAGGAAACCCACGCAGACATGGGGAGAATGTGCAAACTCCACACAGACAGTTGCCTGAGGCTGGGATTGAACCTGGGTCCCTGGCGCTGTGATACGTGCCTAACAACATCAGTAGCAGGAAGTGAGAGAGCTCAGCGCTCCCACAACCAATGGCCCAGATCGAGGCCCTGCAGCCCTGCCACATCCAGTCGGAAATGGTGATGGACGATTAAACAACTGACTGGAGGAGATGGCTGCACAAATATCCCCATCCTTAATGATGGGGAGGCCCAGCACATCAGGCTGAAGCATTTGCAAAGATCTTCGGTGAGAAGTGCTGTGTGGATGATTCATCTCCGCCTCCTCCAGGGGGCCCCAGTCTCACAGATACCAGCCTCCAGCTAATTCCATTCACTCTATGTGTTATCACGGAACAGGTGAAGACACTGGGTACTGCAAAGGCTAGGGGCCCTGCCAACATTCCAGCAATAGTCCTGAAGACTTGTGCTCCAGAACTTGCCACTCCCCTTGTTCCAGTCCAGCTCAACACTGGCTTACCCCTCACAATGTGGAAAGTGGCCCAGGTATGTCCTGTCCACAAAGGTCAGGACAACTCCAACTTAGCCCATGACCTCAAGAAGCTTGGCACTATCCAGGACAAAGCAGCCTGTCCAAAAACAGCCACAAACGTCCTCTCTCTCCCATCGCCAACACCCAGCCACAAGGAACACTGTGGTGAGGAACACATATCCTCTCTCCCCAAACACCTGTCCACCATCTGCAAGGCACAAGTCAGGAGTGGGATGGAATACTCCCCACTTGCCCCTGGATGGGGGCAGCTCCAACAACACTCAAGAAGCTGGACACCATCCAGGACAAAGCAGCCCCCACTTGACTAGCACCACATCCACAAACGTCCCCTCCCTCCACTATCGACGCTCAGTAGCAGCAGTGTGTACCATCTACAAGATACACTGCAACAATTCATCAAAGATCCTCAGACAGCACCTTCCAGACCCACGATCACTTCCATCTAGAAGACAAGGGGCAGCAGAAACACCATACGATTGTAATTCTGCTTTCCCACCACTCTGCTCCAGTATGACCAGGGAGAGGTCCCTGAATCTCGGAGCAAACAAGGACAGCAACTTCCCAGCAGCCTGAGCCTGGAGTCAGTCGAAGGAAGGAGAGTGGGGTGTGAGGGAGGGATACAGCTGAGTCCCCTTCCTGAGCTCCGGACAGTGCACACCCCTAGGCTGAGCACACCCAGTGCAATGTTTCTCTCTCTCTGAGAGAGACACAGAGGGAACTGCCTGCCCTGGGGGTTTGGCCAGTGTGGGGCAGGGTGGGCAGGGGGACAGTCACTGACCCTGCCTGCCTGTGTTACCTATCGTCCTGGGGGCTGCTGTGTTAGTGTGCAGTATCTCCCCACAGCCTGGGGCCAGCCAGACACACACACAGCACAGGATCACTTCCAGCATGTTCACTTCCCGGTCCCTGCCACTGATCCCAGTCTCCAGTCAGAGTCCAACCCAACCCTCTTAAAGGCACAGTCAGCCAGGACTGACTGCCTGCCTCCTGCCTTTCTAACCTCAGCTTCTCTCAGATCCCATTTTCATCCCCCTCCTCAGTTACGTTTTTAATCGTGAGTCGGAAATTATCAGCACTTCCCCAAGACCCTGAGTTGGGAAGTTGTTGGGGACATGGGATACACAGGGGACTCGGACCCTGCAGGAAATCTGTTGGTTCTCAGTCATGGTGACAGTAACAGTGATCACAATCCCCAGGGGGACAGGAGACAGACAGACACACTCCCCACACTGACCCTGACCCTCCACACAGACACACTCCCCACACTGACCCTGACCCACACAGACACACTCTCACACTGACCCTGACCCACACAGACACACACACTCCCCACACTGACCCTGACCCACACACAGACACACTCTCTCCCACACTGACCCTGACCCACACACTCTCTCCCCACACTGACCCTGACCCACACTCCCCACACTGACCCTGACCTACACAGACACACACTCCCCACACTGACCCTGACCCACACAGACACATACTCCCAAACTGACCCTGACCCACACAGACATACTCTCTCCCACACTGACCCTGACCCACACAGGCACACTCCCCACACTGACCCTGACCCACACACACACTCCCCACACTGACCCTGACCCACACACACACTCCCCACACTGACCCTGACCCACACAGGCACACTCCCCACACTGACCCTGACCCACACAGACACACTCTCTCCCACACTGACCCTGACCCACACACACACTCCCCACACTGACCCTGACCCACACAGACACACTCCCCACACTGACCCTGACCCACACACACACTCCCCACACTGACCCTGACCCACACAGACACACTCTCTCCCACACTGACCCTGACCCACACAGACACACACTCCCCACACTGACCCTGACCCACTCAGACACACTCCCCACACTGACCCTGACCCACACACACACAAACTCCCCACACTGACCCTGACCCACACAGACACACCCCACATTGACCCTGACCCACACACACACACACTCCCCACACTGACCCTGACCCACACAGACACACTCCCCACATTGACCCTGACCCACACACAAACACACTCCCCACACTGACCCTGACCCACACAGACACACCCCACATTGACCCTGACCCACACACAGACACACACACTCCCCACATTGACCCTGACCCACACACACACACACACTCCCCACATTGACCCTGACCCACACACACACACACACTCCCCACACTGACCCTGACCCACACAGACACAATCCCCACATTGACCCTGACCCACACACACACACACTCCCCACACTGACCCTGACCCACACAGACACACTCCCCACATTGACCCTGACCCACACACAAACACACTCCCCACACTGACCCTGACCCACACAGACACACTCCCCACATTGACCCTGACCCACACACAAACACACTCCCCACACTGACCCTGACCCACACAGACACACTCCCCACACTGACCCTGACCCACACAGAAACACTCTCTCCCACACTGACCCTGACCCACACAGACACACACTCCCCACACTGACCCTGACCCACACAGACACACACTCCCCACATTGACCCTGACCCATACACAAACACACTCCCCACACTGACCCTGACCCACACGGACACACTCCCCACACTGACCCTGACCCACACAGAAACACTCTCTCCCACACTGACCCTGACCCACACACACACTCCCACACTGACCCTGACCCACACAGACACACTCTCTCCCACCCTGACCCACACAGACACACTCTCTCCCACACACATTCTGCACTGATACACTGTCACCTTTCCCATGCCTGCCCTCCCCATTCCCACCTCTGTCTGATTGTCTGGTTCTTTGACAATGACTGGGATAGCTCACACTCTGAGCAGCAATAGGGTTCCCACTGCAGGGGGAAGGGATCCTGTGTCATCCCCAATTACCCCCGGGGGAGTGGGGGGGGAACTGTCACCTTCTCCCACTGTGGGCCCGAATTCCCTCTCTCACTGGGAGGGACTGGGACCAGTGTCAGACTCAGTGCCCCTCGGAGGGTACCTTCACTCTGCAGAGAGGGGAGGGCAGGCCAGTCCCCTATCTGTCCGTCTGACCGTCAGCAGCACGTTCCCTGGGAACATCAGTGTGCAGGTGGCCTGTCTGAGGCAGGATATTGTCCCACTGGAGAGAGTTACCGGCTACAGAGGCTTGGAGTTAGAAGGAGAGGCTGGGGCTGTTTTCCCTGGAGCGGAGGGGGCTGAGGGGTGACCTTATTGAGGTTTATGAGGGACATGGAGATGGTAAATGGCAGGTGTCTTTTCCCCAGGGTGAGCGAGTCCATGTTTTTCAATGGGAGAGGAGAGAGATTATTAAAAGGACGCTATTTTCACACAGAGGGTGGACACTCGGCCAGAGTGAAGCAGGAAGCTTTCTGTCAGTGTGTGTGTGTCTGTGTCGGTGTGTGTGTGTGTGTCAGTGTCTGTGTGTCTGTGTCAGTGTGTGTGTGTGTGTGTCTGTGTGTGTCAGTGTGTGTGTGTGTGTGTGCGTCAGGGTGTGTGTATGTGTGT
This sequence comes from Chiloscyllium plagiosum, assembly GCF_037043375.1. Classification (NCBI taxonomy): domain Eukaryota; kingdom Metazoa; phylum Chordata; class Chondrichthyes; order Orectolobiformes; family Hemiscylliidae; genus Chiloscyllium; species Chiloscyllium plagiosum. Next base: position 3,634,589 of record NW_028270186.1, on the reverse strand, counting down.
CAGGGTGTGTGTGTGTCAGGGTGTCTGTGTGTGTCTGTCTGTGTCGGTGTGTGTGTGTCTGTGTCGTAGTGTGTGTGTGTGTGTGTCTGAGGGTGGTGGGGTACACACACAGTCCCTGTCCCTGTCCCGTCAGTGCCTGGACAGAACTCCCAGCTGAGACAGGGGCAGTCAGTTCTCTTTTTACTGCGATCTGCACTTGCCCACAGCTCCCACTACTCAGGCACCAGCCTCATCTGTCCAATCGGGAAAACAACTCACATTCCTAGCCACCGTTTTCCATCAATCCCATTCCCGATCACTCAGGCAGTGGGAGCCAGGTGAGTACCAGTGAAGGATTGTGGTCTCAGGGAGAGCTGGATCCAGTCCTACCATCCCCATCCACTGGGTCACCTCTCAGGGTCAGGCCTGGTCTCCACCCTCTGGTGGGACTCAGTGCAAACAAAGCACACTTTTGCATTGATGTAGCACCTTTTATTTTTCAACAGTTTGGCTGACAGAACCATGACAAGCTGACCAGTCCAGACCCTGGCTGGGAGAGTGAGAGAAAGCTCCGAAACTCTGCTCACCATTGTATCCTGGGGGAACTCTCTCTCACACACACACCCACCCACCTGAGAAGGGTGGGGAGCTGTCTCTGTCAGAAGCTGCGTCACTCCCTCAGTCCTGCCCAGGAGCAGGGGAGAGGCTGCTGCATTGATGTGTCCTCTCCTGAGCAGTGTGTGCTGCTGGGAATCCAGAACACTAGCCTGTTTGGGATCACGGGACACTGTTCCCCCAGCCGCCTGGGAAATGACTTCAGGCCAGAACAATTTCCCATTAGCGCTCAGCTTCTTGGAATGCAAACATCAGGGAGCTCGCGGGGCCGATTCTTCTCAGAAAGCACCAGGCATTTGTCAGAGCTGGGTAATTGGGCTGGAAAAAAAATGTTCGCTTTATTGAGCAGACTTCTGCTCTGAGAGCAAGAATGTTCTCAGCAATTTCACACACAGAGAGAACTCCCTGCTCCCAACAGCAGTAAATACTGATGCTGTCGAGATTGTAGGCAGGAGGACCCACAGCCTGACAGCATATGTAGACTGGGTACTCTTGGATTCCAGTTCATCCTGGCATCGCTGGCTGGGCCCAGTATTTATTGCCCCGTCCCTAGTTGCCCCTTGAGAAGGTGGGGGTGAGCTGCCTTCTTGAACTGCTGCAGTCCATGTGGTGTAGGTAGACCCACAATGCCCAGAGGGAGGGAGATGATGGGATACAGAGTGAACCCTGTTCACAGTCTCTCAGGAGATGCCAACATCAGACACAGCCCAAGGTGTGCCCCTCCTCACTGAACGGACCCGTGATTATCCACTGCCACCGAACACAGATAGGTCATTGGCATGACGCTGAGGGCTGGTCCTGTGCCAGGGATTTCAGACTCACACCTGGGTTAACTCAGGCTGTGAGAGAGGGGAATGCTCACTCTCACACTGACGATAAACTCCTTCCATCTTTCATTACCACCACCTCGAACACTCAGGGTTACAGAATCAGTTAACTGGAGGCAACAAACTCAAACACCCAATTAACTCAACATAACTAGCTTCACCACTCAGGATAACTGGATCAGTTAACTTGAGATAACCACATCTAACACATAATAACGAGCTTGATGAACTGAGATAACTAGCTCTAATGCTCAGGATAACAAGGTCAAATAACTTCTGATAACTAGTTTAGACATTCAGGATTACTTGGTTGATGAACCTGAGATATCGAGCTCACACACACACTTGTCATCATTAGGTCAACTAACTCGTGAAAACTGGCTCTGACACTTTGCATAATTTGGTCACTTAACTTCAGCTTAAACACTCAGGATAACTGGATGGGTTAATTCAAGATAACCACATCTGACACATGATAAATATGTCAGTGAACTGAGATAACTAGTTTAAACACCCAGAATAACTCAGTCAACTAACTTGAGATAACTAGCTGTACATTTGAGACAATGAACTTAAGCATTCAGGATGTTTGGAGTCATACCTGACACACGGGCAGATGGTTGTGTTTGTTGGAGGTCAGTCACCTCAGCTCCAGGACGTCTCTGTAGGGCTTCCTCAGGGTAGGGTCCAAGGGCAACCAGTTTCATCAGTGACCATCCCCCTCATCAGAAGGACAGAAGTGGGGAGGTTCACCGATGACGGCACAGTGTTCAGACCATTCACCACTCCTCAGATACTGAAGCAGTCCATGTTCAAATGCAACAAGATCTGGCCAATATCCAGGCTTGGGCTGACAGTTGGCAAGTAACATTTGTAAACACAAATGCCAGGCTGTGACCATCACCAACAAGAGAAATTCTTTCCACTGTCCCTTGACATCTACAACATCCACCCCCTCCCCCACCAACACTCAGGAGCAGCAGTATGTTCTATCTACAAGATACACTGCAGAAATTCACCAAAGATCCTCAGACAGCATCTTCCAAACCCACGACCACTTCCATCTGGAAGGGCAAGGGCAGCAGATACATGGGAACACCACCCCCTGCAAGTTCCCCTGCAAGCCCCTCACCATCCTGACTTGAAATATATCACCGTTCCTTCAGTGTCACTGGGTCAAAATCCTAGAATTCCCTCCCTAAGGGCATTGTGGGTCAACCTACAGCACATGGACTGCAGCGGTTCAAGAAGGCAGCTCACCCCCACCTTCTCAAGGGGCAACTAGGGACAGGGCAATAAATGCTGGGCCCAGCCAGTCACACCCATGTCCCACAGATGAATGTGAAGAAAACGTGGTCTCACCCATGCCTTGTGTAACTGAAGAGTAACCCCCTAAATGCTGTTCTCCTTGTGGTAAGGGCTATGAACTTTCCTGATTAGTTGCTGTACCTTCTCTGGTACATGCACTCGGACACCCAGATCCCCCTGTGCCTCACAGCTCGGCAATCTCTCCGCACTCTGATGTTTCATTTTTCTCTTCCTGTCAAGATGAGCAATTTCTCATTCTGCAACACGTTCTCCCTTGGCCAGATCATTATCCATCCTGGAAGCTATCGATATCCTTGGGTCTCCTTCCCACCTTACTGTCCAACCTTCTCACTGGACAGAATGAGCATCTGGACTGAGCTCCGACCAAAATCTGTGATGGAGAAATGAGATTTCATTTCCCGCAATGACCTGTGAATGTGACACATTGTCAAACACCTTCAGGAAATCTAAATACAGCTCATCCACTGGCTTCCCTTTACCCATATTGTGGCTGGATGGGCCATTAAAAATTATGGATTTCAGAAAAACGGATAATAAATGTGACATGCTGGGAAATTAGGGAAACCTTGCCCAAAGTATCAGTGCTTTAAACAGGCTGCAGCTACAGACAGACAGTATGTCATTAGCTGCTGCAGACAATACGATATCCACTGGAATTGGTATTGAATACAATTGACCTGAATCCCATGCCCAGGATAATCAGAACCTCAAGTTGTTTCCCAGACACTAGGGCACCTCACTCCCTTATTTGGAGAGGGTTAGCTGACCTAGGTGGACCGAACACCTCCAGGACCATCCTGCCATTGTCAGGTTGGGTCCAATCATCAGGGTGATTGAGCTCTGATCGATCGACTGGTGAGCATTGAAGGCACTCCCCAAAAGGTCACACAGAACTGCAAAGTGTGAGATACAACCGCAACACGACCGTCAGGGGCAGTAACCCGAGACCAATCACCGTGAAGAGAAAACAGCCCTGAGACCAACGGGAGAAGGTGATCAGCCCATCATCACCATGTAGATTCAGGGCAGAATCCCTGTGTGCTGGGATAGGATCATCCAGAGTTATATTAAAGCACAGGACGGGTGATTAGATTTCGGTGGAAATTGTTCGGATTTGTTTGTTTGTTATCATATTAATTGTGTGAAATGAATAAATATTATCATTTATTATTATTGAGAGTCAACTCACAGTTCCTTTGCGAGATATAAGAGGGAAAACACACTGTGTGGCAGGTACAGCGGTAGAGGACTCCATATAATTGGTTAAAGCATGACTTCCCTTTCACAAAACCATGGTGACTCTGCCTGCCCCCCTGAAGGAGTAAGTCATGTAACTACAGGAGTTAATGAGAGTATCACTGGGAATAACACTGGAGAAGATTGAACCTAATTGCCACAGTAACCAGCTCTTACACTGGATAGGGGAGTAGAGTTTCCTTTTCTCTCACCTTGTTAAGAATGAATCCCTGCAGTGTGGAAATACGCCCTTCGGCCCAACAAGTCCACACTGACCCTCTGAAGGGTAGCCCATCCAGACCCATTCCACTACATTTACCCCTGATTAATACACCTAACCTGCACATCCCTGAACACTATGGGCAACTTAGCACGGCCAATCCACCTGACCTGCACATATTTGGATTGTGGGAGGAAACCGGAGCACCCGGAGGAAACCCACACAGACATGGGGAGAATGTGCAAACTCCACACAGACAGTTACCCAAGGCTGGAATCGAACCCAGGTCCCAGGTGCTGGTGGTAAATGCAAGGTATTGTTTGAGGGGCAGTCACTGTTAGAAGTATTAAGTGTAGCACCGGTTCTGGGATGTGGACGGTGTGGTCAGTATTGGCCTGGGGAACTCCCTTCTGTCTGAATTCATGCCGTGGGAACTCTGAGCTGACAGCAGGTGAGGATCACAGCTCCATGTCTCAGTGCAGAGATGGACCCTCCAACAGTGCTGCACCCCCTCAGGGTGTCTGCCTGGGGTTCTCTGCTCACACCACTGGGACCACGATTGAAAGTCATAGTCATAGAGATGTACAGCACGGAAACAGACCCTTCGGTCCAACCCGTCCATGCCGACCAGATATCCCAACCCAATCTAGTCCCACCTGCCAGCACCCAGCCCATATCCCTCCAAACCCATCCTATTCATGTACCCATCCAAATGCCTTTTAAATGTTGCAATTCTACCAGCCTCCACCACTTCCTCTGGCAGCTCATTCCATACACGTGCCACCCTCTGTGTGAAAAAGTTGTCCCTTAGGTCTCTTTTATATCGTTACCTTCTCACCTGAAACCTATGCCCTCTAGTTCTGGACTCCCCCACCCCAGGGAAAATAGTTTGTCTATTTATCCTATCCATGCCCCTCATGATTTTATAAACCTCTATAAGGTCACCCCTCAGCCTCCGACGCTCCAGGGAAAACAGTCCCAGCCTGTTCAGCCTCTCCCTATAGCTCAAATCCTCCCACCCTGGCAACATCCTTGTAAATCTTTTCTGAACCTTTTCAAGTTCCACAACATCTTTCCGATAGGAAGGAGACCAGAACTGCATGCAATATTCCAACAGTGGCCTAACCAATGTCCTGTACAGCCGCAACATGACCTCCTGACTCCTGTACTCAATACTCTGACCAATAAAGGAAAGCATACCAAACGCTGCCTTCACTATCCTATCTACCTACGACTCCACTTTCAAGGAGCTATGAACCTGCACTCTCTTTGTTCAGCAACACTCCCCAGGACCTTACCATTAAGTGTCTAAGTTCATATACCCACCCAGATGCCTCTTAAATGCTGTAATAGTACCAGCCTCCACCACTTCCTCTGGCAGCTTATCCTGTACACGCAGCACCCTCTGTGACCTGGCGCTGAGGCAGACAGCTTTGTGAGAGAATCCTGGCAGGAGATTAGAACCTACAATCCCCTCAGAAGCCCATGTCAGTTAAAGCAAACCTTTCTCATTCGATGTCCTTGGATGGTGGCTGGAGCTGCAGGCCAGAGCAGGAACTGGCTTAAAGAGGCAACACATGGCTCTGGGCCATGGGTTCATTCACAACCCAGGGAAAGGGAAGCAGGAGATGTGCTAGGGATGGGTACAAACCCCCCCCCCCCCCCACCCCTTACCCACTTTGCAGAGGTGATGCCAGATCAACAGACTGAAACAAACTGATGGCTGCCCAAGTGTTGAAGGGGCTGGAGACCTGGAGGAACGCACCGCTGGCCAACTGCACCGTTCTATCTGCCCTCTGACCTCTCGAGTGACAACAGACAGTTGGGAGGAGAGGGGGGGGGGAAATGGGTTAGAAAGGGTTAAGACCGAGGCATTCCCTTCAGCATCACACACGAGGACAATGTCTTACTACCTTGTTGGCAAACATCCATTCCGGAGCCAGGTCACCCCAGCTCTGCTTCACCTGAAAGTGGACCCGACAATGGCAAACACATCTGGATCATCTGGGAGCTCCCCCACGCCCTGCTCTCCCATCACTGACTCGGGCTGAGATTAACCCCAGAGTGACCACCGCACAGGAGACCGACGCGGGACATGGCTGAGCTGGAGAACATTCTGGGCCGGACAGACAGGGTAAGACAGGAAGGAAGGTTCCCCCTTGATGGAGGGAGCAGTGATGAGGGACACAGGGGGGGTTTGTGGGGATGGGTGGGGAACATCTCTATTACCTGGAGGGTGGTAGGAATCTGCAAGTGACTGCCTGTGGAGAAACCCAGCCCCTCCATCACATGGAAGAAATGTTTCATGTCCACTCATTCAGACAGGGCTCTGGGCCAAGTGCTGGGTCATGGGATCAGATGTGTTATATCACACGTGACTCCAGACCCACAGTGATGTGGGTGACTCTCAGCTGCCCTCTGGACAATTCGGAATATTGGCCCAGTCAGTGACACCCACATCCCATGTATGGATCAGAACAAGTGCTTGATTTTGACTTGTGCAGACTAGATGGGTGGAAAGGCTTTGCTCTATGGGTAAACCTGACCATCTCGATGAGGCTGTAAACGATGGGCTTGTGGAAGACAGCAGCTTTATCTGAACAGTGAGTTTACAGGAGTGGAAGTGAACCATTCTGTTTCTCACACACACACTCACACACACACACACATAGTTTTATTAGGAATTGGTTTAGCCTGACCCATGCAGGCTCTGTTGTTTCTCACACTGACACAGGACCCAAACCCGAACCCAGGCCACGACCCTGACCCTGACCCTGACCCTAACCCTGACCCACACTGACACAGGACCCTAACCTGAACCCAGGCCACAACCCTGAACCTAACATTAACTCTAACCCTGACCCTGATCCTAACTCTGACCCTGAACCTATCCGTAAACCTGACCCACACTGAGACAGGACTCTAACCCGAACCCAGGCCACGACCCTGACCTTGACCCACACTGACACAGGACCCTAACCCGAACCCAGGCCATGACTCTAACCTGACCTTAACCCTAACCATGACTTAACCCTGACACTGACCCTTACCCTAACCCAGACTGAGACAGGACCCTAACCTGAACCCAGGCCATGACCCTGACCCAAACACTAATCCTAACCCTGACCCTGAAATTAACCTTAAAGCTAACCCTGACCCTAACCCTGAAAATGACCCTGAGTCTGACCCTGACCCTGACCCTAATCCTGACTCTGACACTAACCCTGACTCTGACCCTAACCCTGCCCCTAACACTAACCCTGACTCTGACACTAACCCTGACTCTGACCCTAACCCTGCCCCTAACACTAACCCTGACCCTGACCCTAACCCTAACTTTGACACTAACCCTGACCCTAACCCTAACTCTGACACTAACCCTGACCCTGACCCTAACTCTGACACTAACCCTGACCCTGACCCTAACTCTAACTCTGGCTCTGACAGTAACCCTGATCCTAACTCTGACACTAACTCTGACACTAACCCTGACCCTAACTCTGACCTAACTCTGACACTAACCCTGACCCTAAGTCTGACCCTAAATCTGACACTAATCCTGACACTGACCAACTCTGACACTAATCCTGACCCTGACCCTAACCATAACCTGCTGCAGGAGTTAGGCTCATCCAGAGTGAGTCTCGATTAGAGTGGTGCTGGAAAAGCACAGCAGGTCAGGCAGCATCCGAGGAGCAGGAGAATCGATGTTTCGGGCAAAAGCCCTTCATAAGGATTGAGGCCATTCCTGCTCCTTGGATGCTGCCTGACCTGCTGTGCTTTTCCAGCACCACACTGTTCCTGAGTCGAATCTCCAACATCTGCACCACCCATTTCTGCCTCATCCAGAGTCAGCTGATTCAATGGTGTAGCAGGATGGAGGGCCCGAACGGCCTCTTCCTGAGCGAATGGAGAGACCATGTACCAAAGGCTCAAACGAAACAAAACAAAATCCTGGCTGACATAACGCAGATTCCCTCGTGTTTATTCATTTGGGTAAATATTCAACATCGTGTCATGTTTTAAACAACCTATTTTGTGCCTATGTGTATTTGTTCTGATATTGGCTGGTGCTTCCTGTTGGACAGGTTTGAAGGGTGAGATGTCTCGGTGAATGGTCCTCCACCTCACTCTGCGATCCATGTGATACTGGTTGGGTGGGTGGGAGCAGCTGCTGGGTCCCATCGCCCTGGTGCGACAGTGCCGGAGCAGGTGGGGAAGGTATGGCAGAGATCACTCTCTGACCTGGGGTAGGACACTGGGTCCTTTCCTGTTGTTCACTCTGTCATGAGGACACAACTCAAGCACCTTTCCCAATTAATTTGACAACTACTCAATCGGAACTTTGACTGCAATTAAATCAATTATCAAAGCTCGCAGCTTGAAATAAAAGGTTTGACCTTGATCTCTGTACCCTGTAATGAAGGAACGATTACAGGATGGCTGTTGAAGAGGTGTAACTCTATTGTTGTACAGAGTACACACTCATGCACAGGCCTTGGATCTCAGCTGTGACCTTTGCCTTTCTGGATTGTGCTATCTCTAGATCCTTAGCTTCTGTGTGCACACTGACAAGCCCGTAAACCCAACTTATAGTTTTAACCTGTCAATGTCCGATAGTGAATCATTCCCAACTGCTGGAGTACGGTTGCAGAGCTCAGTTGGAAGTCACTGTTCTGGCCGTGTCAAAAGTGAGAGAAAACTCTTCCGTTCTGAGAAGAGTCCTTTTGTCAGTTCAGTGATTTCTTCAAAGAGGGAGCTGGTCCCCCCTTTAACTGCCGTGATAAACCACCACTTGGAGGGTACACCTCAGGAACTGAGAATTGCTTTCAGAACTTCATTTAATATGGTTTTGAAAACTGTCTTCCAAGGACATTGCTTCCAATCTCACCAGGGCAGCTGAAGGTGTTTAAAGTAAGTTTTAAAAACCTGGAATTTCACAGAAACTAGCCATCGTCGAGGACCATCATCTCACATTAGGAAGGAAGTCTGCTCGCCCAGGACACTGGCATCGTGGTCTGGAGCTGGGCAGGTGGCTGGATGAGTGTCCACTTCACCAGGCTGAGCCAGTACATCCCCACCGTCCCTCCCTACCCAGCCCCGCTTGGCCCGGGGAGGGAGGAGCTGCATTTGGATGGTGCCAGTGGTGACCAATGGGACACACGGGCCCCCTCTCTGGATGTACAGGGCCTGAGTTGGCTGACAGTTTGGGCAGGTTAAGCTCCAGAAGCAATGGGAACCCTTGTTAAACCAGTATCTCCCACCCCACCTTGCCCCTAACAGAAGGTGAGACAGGGATACAGTGAGTGAGGGGTGAACACGGAGAGGAAATGTCTCCTTCATGGGTGACGCTCAAAGCCTCTTGGGTAAAACCTGTCGGTTTGTATCTCACAGAGTCAGACAGCACGGAAACACACCCTTCGGCCCACCCACTCCATGCTGACCGGAATCTCTAATTAAACTAGTTCCACCTGCCTGCTCCTGTCCATATCCCTCCAAACCTTTCCCATTCATGTATTTGTCCAAATGCCTTTTAAATGTTGTCACTGTACCCACATCCATCACTTCCTCTGGCAGCTCATTCCACACACGAACCACCCTCTGTGTGAAAGTTTCCCCTTATGCTGTTTTTAAATCTCTCTCCTCTTCCTTTGAAAATATGCCCCCAGTCTGAACTCCCTGACCCCAGGGACAAGACCTTGTCTGTTTATCCTATCCATGCCCCTTCATAAACCTCGATAAGGTCACCCCTCAGCCCCCTCCGCTCCAGGGAAAACAGCCCCAGCCTCTCCTTCTGACTCCAAGCCTCTGTAGCCGGTAACTCTCTCCAGTGGGACAATATCCTGCCTCAGACAGGCCACCTGCACACTGATGTTCCCAGGGAACCTGCTGGTGAGCTCTACCTGCACTGTTTCAGGGTCTTGACAAACAGGGTTCTGGGGATCTGTCACCCCACTCAATCCCATGGTGGCATGGTGCTGAACAGAAATGCAGAGCACTCAAGAGGGCGCAACTCAATCCCGGCTGGAGCACTGAACACATCTCACCAGCCCACCTTAGGACACCAATGCTGTGAAAACACGGAGCACCCTGAGGACAATCACCTCCATCCTGTGCCAACTGAAGGGATCTGCTCCAACCTCACACTCTCTCAGGACCAGGCTCCCTCTGAGCTCCCTGTCCCTCCTGGTACCCAGCCAATCAGAGTCACCTGGTCAGTGCCCGTTCCTCCCCCTAGCCGTGTTTGGGATCATTTTGATTTTGGCACTCTTGCATGGTGTCCTGATGGGGGCAGGGCCAAAAGTCTTCGGCACAAAAAATACATTTCTGCTCACGACAACATCCAACCTCCACCACAGCTACCCCCACCCTCTCTGTGTCCCAGGAGAACAAGCGGTTAGTCAGGAACTGGAAATACAAACATTCCCCTTTATCTGTTTACCATCTGACTGCCAGCATAATGAAGGGGCTTGGGTTACATCAGCAAGGAGAGAGACCAGGGCCTGGGACTCTCTCAAAATCTGGGGGCTTGGCTCGGTGTGTGTCTGTGTGTGTGTCTGTGTGTGTGTCTGTGTGTGTGTGAGTGTGTGTCTGAGTGTGTGTGTGCCTGTGTGTGTGTCTGTGTCTGTGTCTGAGTGAGTGTGTGTGTGTATGTCTGAGTGTGTCTGAGTGTGTGTGTGTATGTCTGAGTGTGTGTGTGTCTGAGTGTGTGTGTGTCTGTGTGTGTATGTGTGCGTGCGTGTGTCTGAGTGAGTGTGTGTGTCTGTATGTGTGTGTCTGAGTGTGTGTGTGTGTGTATGTCTGAGTGTGTGTCTGTGTGTGTGTGTCTGTGTGTGTGTCTGAGTGTGTGTCTGTGTGTGTATGTGTGTGTGCGTGTGTCTGAGTGAATGTTGTGTCTGTGTGTGTGTCTGAGTGTGTGTCTGTGTGTGTATGTGTGTGTGCGTGTGTCTGAGTGTGTGTGTGTGTCTGTGTGTGTGTCTGTGTGTGTGTGTCTGAGTGTGTGTGTGTCTGAGTGAGTGTGTGTGTCTGAGTGTGTGTCTGTGTGTGTATGTGTGTGTGCGTGTGTCTGAGTGAGTGTGTGTGTCTGTGTGTGTGTCTGAGTGTGTGTGTGTGTCTGTGTGTGTCTGAGTGTGTGTCTGAGTGTGTGTGTGTGTCTGAGTGTGTGTCTGAGTGTGTGTGTGTGTCTGAATGTGTGTGTGTGTGTGTGTGTGTCTGAGTGAGTGTGTGTCTGAGTGTGTGTGTGTGTCTGTGCGTGTATGCCTGAGTGTGTGCGTGGCTGTGTGTGTGTCTGAGTGTGTGTGTGTCTGAGTGTGTGTGTGTCTGAGTGTGTGTGTGTGAGTGAGACAGGGAGCGTGAGTGTGTTGGTGAGATTGTGTGTGAGTGTGTCTCCGGACGGGCATGGCGGGGGGACAGAGTCGATATATTTCTGGGGCAGCTGAGTTAACACCTGTTGGACGGAGGGATAGAGGCTGTGGGGAGGGTGGAGCAGGGAGGACTGAGCCTGGCACTGTCCCTCGTCCGGGGGGGGACAGTGGGAGGTCATTGTCAAAAACCCAGAGTGGCACCAGGACACATTGCCTTAACATGGAAAGAGTGAGAGCAGGGGGGGGGGGGGTAGGACAAGGAAGAGGTTGGAATGGCCACATCTTGCTCAGTCAGGTGCTGTGAGTGACAGGGTTCAGGGTTGAGGGAGCAGAGGGCTCTGTTGTCTCTCTGTAATGACAGGGTCAGAGGGAGGGTGAGAGGCTGTTTCCCTCCCTGATAATTGCCTGCTCTTTACAAACAGCACTAATCGCTACTGGAAATGAGATGATAAACAGACTGATTACAGAGCCATGACTGAGAGAGTCCCCAGGAGAACTCCCCTCCATCCTGATCCCGCACTCACGCAACCTGTCAGCATGCTCTCCAGAACTTCCCCCGGGATTTCTGCTTCCCCTGCTCTGCCGAAGGGGGTTTTGAGATTGGGAAGAGCTCTCGGAGCTCAGGCACTGGAAAGGATTGGGAATGAGGAGCTGCCTTTGTGTGTGAGAAGGTTCTGGAACAGTTGCTGTAGAGTGTGGCGTGACCAGAGGGGAGCTGCGCGCTGTGTAGATGGTCTCAGTGAGCTGTGGGCATTCCTTTCCCTTGCAATGGAACAGAGTGAGGCTGCTCACTCCCTGAGGGAAAAACACAGGAGAGTGACAACTTGGAGAGCGTTGGTAATGACCAGGCAGGTGCTGCCTGTCTGAGGAAGGTGATGGGTTTGTGCCTGGTGTTGGATGTACCATGGCCTGCTCAGTGCTGTATCAGCTGCTCCCGATCCCCACCGTAGCTCCCCCATCATCATCATCAGTCCCAGCTTCCTCCAAGGAACCATTCCTTCAGGATTGGGAATACTCTCGCCAAGCTCACACCCCAGTCCCACCGTCTGCCCCCCCCCCAACCCAGAGTTTAACCCTATCACTGCCAGGCGCTGACCGTCACGGTGTGTGGCGTTGAGGAACCTGAATCAAAGGCCTTCGCTGGGCTGTCACGACGTGTTCCAGTCGAGTCATCCAAACATGGAAACCTCGGAGATAGCAGCAAGAGGAGGCCATTCAGCCTTTCCAGCTTGCTCCACCATTCATCATGACCATACCTGATTGTCCAACTCAATAGCCTAATCCTGCTCCCTCCCCATAACCTTGGATCTCATTCACCCCCAATGTTACATCTGGCCACCTCTTGACTACACTCAATGATTTGGCAACAACTCCTACCGGTGATAATGAATTGCATGGGCTCACCACTCTTTGGGTGGATGTTAGCCACAGCCAGTGCTGCTCTGGTCATCTACTGGCCTCACAGAGATGGTTACAACATGGAATGAGACCCTTCAGCCTCGCACTCCTGTGCTGGCCCCTGGCGAGAGCCCGTTCCCCATTGGCTGCCTTCCCCAAAGCCCCTCTGCCCTGAATCTCTCAGTGAATTATCCTCCAAAGCCAGGGATTAGGGTTATCTCCACCACCCAGTGCAGCCCATGCCCCAAAGCCCCTGACTGTGGACCTCCCCCTGTGAGGGTGACCCACTGCTTGGTGTCTCTGCCTCTGCCAGGGCCCTCTGACTGTCCTCACTCTCAACGTCTCCCCATCTGCCTGCCCCACCCTGCCCGCACAGCTCATCCCCCGGGACAGAGGAAGATGGGGAACACGGGGGTGGGGTGGGGGAGGGGAGCAGTAGTACTGACGGTGGTGACCATTCAGCCCTTCTATCCCATGCATTGTCCCAGCTGACCTGAGCCCTACGTCCACTTGGCAAGCTTGACCTCCTGTCCCTCAGTAACCCTGAGCTCTTTCAAAAACCATCACACGCAGATAACACTAAAATAGGCAGTGTTGTGGACAGTGAGGAGGGTTATCAGAAATGGCAGCAGGACCTCAGCCTGCTGGGGAAGTGGGCTGAGAGATGACAAATGGGGTTTAATATAGATAAGTGTGAGGTCTTGCATTTTGGAAAGTGAAATCAAGGTAGGAGTTTCATGGTGAATGGTCGGGCCTAAATGAGTGTAGTGGAACAGAGGGACTTTGGAGTTCAGGTTCAAAGTTCTCTGAACGTGGAGTCACAGGTAGACAGGGCAGTGAAGAAGGCTTTTGGCACACTGGGCTTCATCAGTCAGGGCATCAAGTATGGAAATTGGGAAGTTATGTTGCAGCTATACAGGACATTAGTGAGGTCATACTTGGAATATTGTGTTCAGTTTGGTCACCTTGTTATGGGAAGGATGTTATTAAATTGGAAGGAGTGCAGAAGATATTTGCAAGGATGTTGCTTGGACTCAATGGTCTGAGTTATAGAGAGAGCTTGGACAAGCTCAGCCTTTTTTCTTTAGAGTGCAGGAGACTGAGTGGGCAGACCTTATAGAGGTGTATAAGATCATAAGAGGCATGGATAGGGTGAATGCACTCAGTCTTTTTCCCAGGGTTGGGGAATTGAGGACTACAGGGCACCATTTTAAGGTTAGAAGGGAAATAATAAAAGGGAACCTGAAGGGTGACTTTTTTACACAGAGGATGGTATGTATATGGAATGAGCTGCCAGTGGAAGTGGTTGTGGCGGCTACATTAACAGCATTTAAAAGGCATTTGGACACATACACGGATAGGAAAGGATGAGAAGAATATGGGGAGAGAGTGAGGTCTGCAGATGCTGGAGATCAGAGCTGAAAATGTGTTGCTGGAAAAGCGCAGCAGGTCAGGCAGCATCCAGGGAACAGGAGAATCGACATTTCGGGCATAAGCCCTTCTTCAGGAATGAGGAAAGTTTGTCCAGCAGGCTAAGATAAAAGGTAGGGAGGAGGGACTTGGGGGAGGGGCGTCGGAAATGTGATAGGTGGAAAGAGGTCAAGGTGAGGGTGATAGGTCAGACTGGGGTGGGTGCGGAGAGGTCGGGAAGAAGATTGCAGGTTAGGAAAGCGGTGCTGAATTCGATGGATTTGACTGAGACAAGGTGGGGGGAGGGGAAATGAGGAAACTGGTGAAATCCGAGTTCATCCCTTGTGGTTGGACGGTTCCTAGGCGGAAGATAAGGCGTTCTTCCTCCAACCGTCGTGTTGTTGTGGTCTGGCGATGGAGGAGTCCAAAGACCTGCATATCCTTGGTGGAGTGGGAGGGGGAATTGAAATGTTGAGCTACAGGGTGGTTGGGTTGGTTGGTCCGGGTGTCCCAGAGGTGTTCTCTGAAACGTTCCGCAAGTAGGCGGCCTGTCTCCCCAATATAGAGGAGGCCACATCGGGTGCAGAGGATGCAATAGATGATGTGTGTGGAGGTGCAGGTGAATCTGTGGCGGATATGGAAGTTTCCTTTGGGGCCTTGGAGGGAGGTGAGGGGGGAGGTGTGGGCGCAAGTGTTGCATGTCCTGCGGTTGCAGGGGAAGGTGCCGGGAGTGGAGGTTGGGTTGGTGGGGGGTGTGGACCAAATGCAGGGAAATGGGGTGAGCGTGGATGGACATTTTGGTCGGCATGGAGCAGTTTGGGCTGAATGGCCTGTCTCCGTGCTGTAGGGCTCCAAGTCTGCATGACCCAGCCTCAGAAATCCCAGGGAAAGAGACAGGGGATTTCCCTCAAATGGAACAGCAAAGCAGCTGTTTGCAAGGAACAGAAGAGGGTTCGGATGATGGGTTAGGACCATGAGTGCCAAGCTAATGAATGGAGCTGGAGAACGATGGAGTGACCTTGTATCCCCCCCACCCCCCCCCCACCCCAGCACCGTACTGACATCTCAGCAATCTTCACAAACTGAAAACCTTCCCACGCAAGCACGGACAATGCAATCAAGCTAATCAGCAGTGAGGAAAACATAGCAGATAGCATCAACAATCCTGGGACAACAATCTAATCAGGGAATTCAAACAGACTGACTGAAGACTGCTCTTACAGTTTCAAACAGTCAGACTCAACCCCAGCTGCTTCCTTCAGTCCCCAGGTCGTTCAGCCCTCTGCTTCACCACCATTTCAAACCAGTTCCACCTGAAGTGGACACAGAGATTCATTCCAATCCTTCATCACTGCTCACTTTTCCAGGGAGAGGCTCCAGGCTACTCAGAATAATTCACCTGGAACTGGAACATCCAGCCTTGAACTGAGGGGGCTGACTGATGTTCATGTCTGTCTGTGAGTGTGCGTCTGTCTGTGAGTGTGTGTCTGAGTGTGAGTGTGCGTGTGTTGCACTGTTCCCAGAGGAGAAACTTCCCAAAGTGTAGGGAATTCTGTGAACGTCCTCCTGGGAGGGGGGGCGGGTAACAGGGAATATTGTGGGTGTGCAGCGAGGAGTGAACTAACCTCCCCCCCACCCCCATAGGGAGAGTGCTCCCTGGAATTCTGTTGCACCTGGAATCACAATGGATGGGGGTGGGAGGAGACAGCTCACAGTGCAGATGTGTTGACAGGCTGTGGGTGTACTGTATCCTGGGCTCACAGGAAACCTATCAGAGCTGCTGGCAGTGTCTGAGGTGGGGGAGTGCAGGGAGGGAGGGGAGGGGGTGCACGAGGAGGAAATGGTGCTGTCAGTTTGAATCCTGCTACAGGTGGGACTGGAGCTCTGGAATTCTGTCGAATCCTCCCTTTCTGCAAACTGTAGCGAGGGAGCTCTGGTTTCAGGCTATCCACCTCCCATCCCGAGCACATTCCTACTGCCTGACAAGTGGCAATAACCACCACCACCCCAGAAAGTGTGTGTGTTCACGCACTGCGCCCACCCACCCTTCAACCATCATGTGTGCAGGTCAGGGATATATCCAGGGGGGAATGGGAATCAAGAGGTGTCGGGGGAAACAGAAGTAAGATGCCCTGCTTTGTGGCTGGCTCCAAGAGCAGGTCAGAGGCTGGGAATCCTGCAGCGAGTAACTCCCGTCCTAACTCCCCCAAAGCCTGTCCCACCATCTACAAGGCCCAAGTCAGGAGTGGGATGGAATACTCCCCACTTGCCTGGATGGGGGCAGCTCCAACAACACTCAAACAGCTTAACACCATCCAGGACAAAGCAGCCCCCACTTGATTGGCACCACATTCATGATGCATATACTGTACCTTTAAGAGAGAGTAAATGCTGTTTGGAAATGAGAGATTACAAAAGCAGTCTCAGAGTGTCCCGGAAAATGGACAATATGCAACATTTGGCTGTCAAATGCATACCTGAGGTTTGGTTGCTGCTTTGACAACAACTTGAATTGAGCCAATCAGTTTAAATTATGCCCCAGGGATAGTAAAACCCAAACAAGTTTGAATTTATTGTTTTATCAACATCGAACCAATAAGAATGTGGACATTTTGAAAATTGGTCAGAGAGAAACTGTCGTACAGAGGGAAACTCCCAGAGAACTAGCATCTTGCTCTCGAAGAAATTAGGAAACACTTTCTATCAAAAGTACCTGTTCATGTGAAACACACTCACAGTAAAAAGAAAGAAGACGACCCAGGGAGATCTGCAGCTGGAAGAGTGAAGACATAGAAGAAGTCACAGATTATGTGGTTTTGAAATTAAGTTGATGTCATTTCAATGTGTTTTATTGGAACAGCATATTGTTATACAATTGGAGGCAGATAGTAAGCAGTGAAAAGAAAGGGGGCTTAGATTGTGAATGGTTGTTCAATGTTCACTTTTACAGTTCGAAAATAAATCCATTATTTTCTTTAAATAGTGGAATTTGGGAGTTTTCTGTTACTGATATTTTAACAGATTATGAGACGAGGCGAGCATTTCTGGGTTTAATTAACAGAGGGGTTCGACCTCCGTATTGTAACGATAAGCATCCACCCCCTCCCCCACTGACCCTCGGGAGCAGCAGTGTGTGCTATCTACAAGATGCACTGCAGAAATTCACTGAGATACCTCAGACAGCAAACCCATAACCACTTCCAGCTAGAAGGAGCAGCAGATGCATGGGAACACCACCCCCTGCAAGCTCCCTTCCGAGCCCCTCCCCATCCTGACTTGGAAATACACCACCGTTCCTTCATTGTCACTGGATCACAATCCTGGAATTCTCTCCCTAAGGGCATTGTGGGTCTACCTACCGCACATGGATGGCAGCGGTTCAAGAAGGCAGCTCACCCCCACCTTCACAAGGGGCAACTAGGGACGGGGTAATAAATACTGGGCCCAGCCAATGACTCCCATGTCCCACAAAATGAATGAATTTAAAAATGGAACAACCTTCCAGGGGTGACAGTGGGAGGTATCCTGAGGGTGTTGGTGTTCCAGATGGGAAAGGAGTGCATATTGCAGAACTGGAGATTAGAAACAGCGGGTGCAACAGAAATACTCCCAACACAAACCACAGGAGAAGCTCAGCACGTCTGGCAGCATCCGTAGGAGGAGAAAGCAGAGTTAACATTTCCAGTCTGATTTACAACTGGCTTTGCTTTCTCTCTCTGCCTGCACACACGCCTGTGAGACCTGCTGAGTTTCTCCGACAAATTCAGCTTTTGTTTCACATTTCCAGCATCTGCACTTCCTTGTGTTACTTTGAGAGAAAGGGTTTGAATATAAGCCCTAGTCTCCTGGTTTCGAGGGGTTAACCACTAAATACTGAGACAGAACAAACGTCGCAAAGTTCAATTGTTCTTCCCATTTAAAGTAAAATAGGGGGTAAAATTCTCAGTGTGAGGTGCAGGAGAGTGGTCTGGGGGTTTCTGTGCACAGATCCTATTGTTGGCAGGGCTGGTGGGGAGAGCAGGGAATACAGTGTCCACTTGTTCTCAGCTTCATCCACAGGGGCCCAGAGTCCCAGAGCAGGGAAGTGATGGTGACCAGGTACAAGATACCTGTCAGGTCTCAGCTGGAGTACTGGGTACTTTGGGAGTACCGCCATTATCAGGGATTGGGAATATGTTGGAGAGGGGGCGAAAACGACTCACACGGACCGTCCCAGGGATGAGAAACTCCAGCGACGAGGATAGATTGAAGAGGTTGGGAATGTTCTCCCGGGAGAGGGGAAGGCTGAGAGAGAGATCTGGTTGTGGTTTTCACAGTCAGGAGCGGGCTGGACAGAGTAAACAGGGAGAGACCGTTCCCACTTGGGAAAGGAACAAGAACGGGAGGGGAATGGATTTAAAGTGAGGTGGAACCGAAGTGAGGGTGATGGGGGATAGACCCTTTCCCACCCAGTGAGTAGTTCGGGTGTGGAGGGCACTGTCTGGTAATGGGCTGGAGGCAGCTTCAGTGCAGGCATTCCAAGGGAAGGTACTGTCTGTGTCCCTGCAACACTGTCTCGCTCTGATCATCTCACTAAGAACACACACACCTCTCAGCTGAAAGGTCCACCCCTCAAGTTCAAATGTACCATCGTCAGTGCACCACTCAACACAAAACATTAACTCTGCTTTCGCTCCACTGACCTGCTGAGTTTTCCCAATTTCTATTTTTGAAGAGTCACAGAAACAGACCCTTCTGTCCAACCCATCCATGCTGACCCGATATCCCAACCCAATCTAGTCCCACCTGCCAGCACCCGGCCCATATCCCTCCAAACCCTTCCTATTCATATACCCATCCAAATGCCTTTTAAATGTTGCAATTGTACCAGCCTCCACCACTTCCTCTGGCAGCTCATTCCATACACGTACCACCCTCTGCGTGAAAACATTGCCCCTTAGGTCCATTTTATATCTTTCCCCTCTCATCCTAAACCTATGCCCCTCTAGTTCTGGACTCCCCGACCCCAGGGAAAAGATTTTTTCTGTTTACCCAATCCATGCCCCTCATGATTTTATAAACCTTGATAAGGTCCCCCCCCCCAGCCTCCCGATGTTCCAGGGAAAACGGCCTGCTTTTTGTTTCTGATTTCCAGCCTCTGTGTGAAATTTGGGGTTTCTCACAATGAGCTTTGATTGTGGGCTCAGCCTGTGACTGAGGTGAACATTACCTGAAGCGAGCGGGCTGGTTTCTGGGGAATGGTTGGACAGACTGTGACTGTGTAAACACTGACTGGGTGACATGACTGAAGCGTACAAAGTCCTGGATGGTCTTGACAAGCTGAGGGTGGAAAGGATAATCCCTCATGTGGACCAGTCCAGAATGATGAGACTGCCTTGAAGTTCGGTGTCACCCTTTCAGGACAGAGATGAAGGCAACGTTTTCATTTGGCAGAGAGCTGTGAGACTTTGGAACACTCTGCTTCAGGTGAGGGGGGAATCACTAAATATTCCGAAGACACAAATTGGAAACAGAAAGAGCTGGAGAAACTCAGCAGGTCTGGCAGCACCGGTGGGGAGAGAAAGCAGAGCTCATGTTTTGGGTCTAATGAAGGGTCATTAACTTTGCTTTCTCTCCACAGGCCTGCTGAGTTTCTCCAGCAGTTTCTGGTGGGATCTCGTTGTTGGTTTGGTCTCAAAACCCCTCCCAAAAGCTGTCTCTCTTACTCCCCCAGCTCCATCAACCTATCTCAGGCTAAAGGTTTCACTCCCTGCCCTAACATTGCCTGCTGGGGCTGGTCACTTCCCAGGTAAGGCCAGTTCACCAACACACCTGGTGGCTATACAAAGGCACATTTTTGTTGCTAGTGATCAGGAGGATTTCTATTGGACGATCTTTTGCTGAGTCTTGGAATTGTAGCGGACATCAAGCAGCACTGCAAGCTCACCCAGAGAGTCAACCCCAGCACTGGTTGCCTTCAGCTTGGAGCTGCCTTTGAAGTGAATGTTGCTGTGAGCTGGGAGAGAGCTCTGCTTTCAGGTGGGACAGCAGATTGGATCAGAAATTCAATCATACCGAGACACCGGGGCCAGCAAATGTGGTTTCTAACCACACCTCTGTCACAAAATCTTTTGTGGATCACTTGGCATTAAGAAACATGTTTTGCAGAGAGTTGTGAAAGAGGTTGCTGGAGCCAAGGAGAGTCACACACAGTTGGAATCTGCTATCCATCTCCAAATCTCCCAGGACAGCACTCTGCTTTAATTCAGAACGGGGTTGGGCTTGATTTCACAATCTCTCTCTCTCTCTTTCCAATGTGACTCACTTTCCTGCTCATTTACTAACCCTGGGACATTTTGTCAGCCCGTGCGGAACTCTGTGTGGAGAGCGAGAGAGCTGGAAAGAGCTCTGATGAAAATCCAGCAGGTATCAGCTGGTAATTCAAGGCACTGGGAGCAGGGAACCAGCAGAGACTGTCACCTGTCTAATAGCACACCCCACAGGAACACACACACACACACCAGCTTGTGGGTGGTACATTGAGGGAGAGACACAGAGTGGGCACAGTACAGGCTACTGGTGAGACCTCATACAGTCAGCCAACACAGAAGCCAGACCCTTCGGCCCATCCAGTCCATGCTAACCATAATCCCAAACTGAACAAGTCCCACCGGCCTGCTCCTGGCCCATATCCCTCCAACCCTTTCCGATTCATGTATTTATCCAAATATCTTTTAAACGTTGTCACTGTCCCCACATCCACCACATCCTCTGGCAGCTCATTCCACACACGAACCACCCTCTGGGTAAAAAAGTTGCCTCTTAGGTCCTTTTAAAATCTTTCCCCTCCCACCTTAAAACAATGCCCCGCAGTCTTGAACTCCCCCACCCCAGGGAAAAGACACCTGCCATTTACGCTATCCACGCCCCTCATGATTTTATAAACCTCTATAAGGTCACCCCTCAGCCTCCGATGCTCCAGGGAAAACAGCCCCAGCCTGTTCAGCCTCTCCCCGTAGCTCAAACCCTCCAACCCTGGCAACTTCCTTGTAAATCTTTTCTGGACCCTTTCAAGTTTCACAACATCTTTGTTAAGAATAATCTGCTCATCAGCAGTCTGCAGCTTTGACGAGTGACCTGAAACGTTTTGCAGGCCACAGGTTCCTGAACAGATCCCAGGAGGTTTTACTGGTGTCCTCCCGGTGAATGTCACCTCCGAACGTTGGAGACTGTGAGAGCAAGCTGCCCTTGAGTTACCAGCCTGGCAAGGAAGGGGTGGGAGTCCCTCAAAAAAGGCTAGCGCTTCCAGGCGGGATTGGGAGCGTGACAGCCGTGAGAAAAAAACCCATGGGAAACAAAAAAAATACATATGGATCTGAATGAAAAGCTCTGAAGAGATCTCACCATCCCAAGGTAATGTTTGAAGATGGAGGAGCATTGTTTGTCAGGGTTGAGTCAGTGGGCCAGGGAGGGGGGGGATGCCAGATGAAGACAGCTCCGATACTGTGAGCTCTGTCCTGGGCTCCATCCCTGTGGGAAGGTTACCGATGGTGATGCCCACTGCCTGGCATTTCTGGTGCCCCACAGACAACAACAGGTTGATGTGCACCAAAACCCTGAGAGAGAGAGAGAGAGAGATAGAGTGACCTGACCATACAAAGCTGAGACTGAACACGATAACAGGGGATGCCGGAGTAAAGTGCAGAGGTTACAGACTGACAGTGAAAATACTCTTTCTCTGTTTACACCTGCCCTGTTTGGGCCAGGCCTGTATTCCTGATGAAGGGCTTTTGCCCGAAACGTTGATTTTCCTGCTCCTCGGATGCTGCCTGACCTGCTGTGCTCTTCCAGCACCACTCTAATCCAGAATCTGGTTTCCAGCAGCTGCAGTCATTATTTTTACCAGGCCTGAGGGACGGTCAGTTGGTGGCAAGAGTTTTTCAATTCCCAACTGGGAACCCTTTCTCTCAGTATTGCTCCAGAGTAGCCTCACTTCTCATCCCTACAAAGCATAGGAGCAGGATGAGGCCATTCAGTCCATCGAGTCAGCTCCACCATTCCATCATGGCTGATATGTTTCTCCAATCCATTCTTCTGCTTTGTCCCCATAACCCTTGATCCCCTCACTCATCAGGAACCTGTCTCTCTCTGACTTACATACACTCAATGACTAGGCCTCCACAGCCCTCTCTGTGCCAATGAGTCCCACACATTCCCCACCCTCTGGCTGAAGAAATTCCCCCTCATCTTGGTTTGAGAGGGTTGTCCCTTCCCTCAGAGGCCGCGCCCTCTCTGCTACTACTGGAAACTGGTTAGTGTGATTTGCCCACCTTAACTTTCCCGAGCACCTTCCCCTCAGTGCTGGCCAGAGCACACACCCTCTGCCTCCTGACCCTCCTGGGGTTCTGCTCTGCTGCTGGTGTCTCCCACCATGAAAACTGAGGCCAAGTATCTGTCCAGTTCCTCTGCCATTATTTTGCTCCCCATTCCTACTGCGCCAGCGTCATATTCCAGCAGTCCAATGTCCACTCTCTGACCTTTTAATATCTGAAATAAACC
The DNA here is from genome assembly GCF_037043375.1 of Chiloscyllium plagiosum. NCBI lineage: Eukaryota > Metazoa > Chordata > Chondrichthyes > Orectolobiformes > Hemiscylliidae > Chiloscyllium > Chiloscyllium plagiosum. The sequence continues at coordinate 3,611,673 of NW_028270186.1, read as the reverse complement.
CTTGCAATCTCCCTTTATATTACCAGCTAAAGTACTCTCATGTTTCATCTTCTCCCCCCTTTATTGTTATTTTGATTATTCCCCTCTGGTTTTTTGAGGCTTCCCAATCCTCTGCCTGGCTATTAATCTTTACCAGGTTATGTGTTTTTCTTTTATATTTTATCTTGTCCCCTGACTTCCCTCATTAACCATGGTTGCCTCGTCCTACCCTGAGTCTGTTCCTTGGGATGAATGGGTCTGATGTGCCTTCCGTATTACCCTGGAAATGTGTAGCATTGCTGCTCCAATGTCCCCCCTGCAGGGGCACGCCTTCCAATGGACTCCCCGGTGTTCTTGTCATACCTTTACTCAGCTGTAATGCCGTCCCATCTGATTCCAGCTTCTCTCTCCCAAACTGCAGGGTCAATTTGATCATATTATTGGTCATTGTCCCCTCGGGGCTCCTTCACCATCAGCTCCCTAATCCAGTCCGTCTCATGACACCCCACCAAATCCAGAACTGTCTGTCCCCTCGTGGGCTCGACCACAAACTGCTCTAAACAAAAATCCATCACAAGGACATTCCAAATTCCTTTTCTTGGGATCTGCTTCCAACCTGATTTTCCCAGTTCACCTGCACACCGAAGGACCCCATCATTGCCGTAATACAGCCTTTCTTCCATTGCCTGATTTATTTCCAACCCCACCTCCTGATCACTGCCTGTATACACCACCTATCAGGGTTGTTTTACCTGAGCAGTTCCTGACCTATACCCACACAGATTCTACACCTTCCGACTCTGTATTACTTCTTGCTATTGATTTAATTCCATTGCTTCCGAACATGGCAGTCCCACCCCATCTGCCTGTCCTTTTGCTGGGATGTGTATCCTTCGATAGTTCGTTCCCAGGTCTGATCCCCTTGCAGCTACATCTCTGATACCAACAACATTGTACCCACCAATTTCAATTCGCACCATAAGCTCATTTCCCTTGGTTTGTGTGCTGCGTGCTTTCAAGTACAACACCCTCAGACCTGCATTGACTGCCCCCCTTCTCAGATGTGTCCCCTCATCTGCTGTGCCTGAGGTTAGATTCCTGACCGTCCCATACTCTGTCGTATTACTTGTTCTGGATACTCTGCTGAGGCCTCCACCCATCTCACTCCTTCCATCATTCTTTATCCAACTGAACACCGCCCCACCCCCCACACCATGCCACAGTACTGAGCTGAAAGCCCTCTCCACAGCCCGAGTTGTACAATTGGCCAGGACTCTGGTCCCAGGAGGATTCAGGACCAGACTGTCCCTGCCTGTGGACATTCACACAGCAAGGGCTTCACCCAGGGAAATGTCACAGTCTATTTATGATAAAATTAGCAGATCTAAAATTACACCCACAAAAAAAATAACACAGGCCTCGCCAGGGGGAAAGTAAAATCATTCCTGAGGGTTTGCAAATAAAAATAACTTCAAGTCCCTAAAGGATTTTGGCTGTGGGTTTTGGCAGTTTGGCTGTGGGTTTGTCTGCAGAACTGGGGAGAGCTCAGTAGCAGTCATGGGAAACCTGAGTGGTGCTGGAAAAGCACAGCCGGTCAGACAGCATCTGAGGAACAGGCAAGTCGACGGTTCTGGCATTGCTCATGAAGGGCTTTTGCCACAGTTAGTGACTCTGACCTCTGGCATTGCCTGTCTCTCTCTGTCCGGCTCTCCTGAACAGAACCTTCCTCTTTGACTGAGCTGCTGTCTCCCTCTCCTACAATCGCCTCAAGTGATTGATTGTAGAATTATCTCCAAACACATGGAAGCAATGAACCAGGAGTCAATCGTACATTGGACAACACCAGGTTATAGTCCAACAGGTTTATTTGGAAGCACTAGCATCAGGTGGTGGTGCTTACAACTAAACCCATTGGACTAAAACTTGGTGTTGTGTGCTGTTTGCCCACCCCAACCCAACACCGGCTCCTCCATATCATTGCTCATTGGCTAAGTGGCCACACTCACACCTGCAGTGGGTGATGATGCTGTGAGGTCACAAAGTTACTTTGTGTTTTATGAGTGGAGAGTTTATAAAGCAGAGGTATCGGGCAGTCTACAGATACAAGTGGTTGTCATGTTGGCAGAGGCAGGGGCAAGGAGCTGAGCCCAGTGAGAGTGAAAAGATATCCAGGCCATATGGAAATGCCCACTATCTCCACCCTGTTGTTTTTATTCACTCAAGGGATGTGGGTATCTCTCGCAAGGCCAGCATTTACTGACCAGCCCAAAGTGCCCAGAGTCGACCATGTCAGCTGTGGGCTTGGAGTCACATGGAGGACTGACCAGGTAAGCACAGCAGGTTCCATCCCGAAAGGACATTGTGTAGAGGTGCTGGTGTTGGACTGGTGTGGCACACACACACTCACCCTCTCTGATACACATGCTATCTCTCAGACACACACATACCTATATTCACGCACACACCCTTCCATAGGCACATACTCCATCACACTCTATCAACCACGCAGACACACTCTTACACATACTCTCCTTCTCTCACACACACGCACATACACACACATACACACACATACACACACATACACATACACACACACATACACACACATACACACACATACACATACACACGCACATACACATACACACGCACATACACACACACACACACACACACGCACATACACATACACACGCACATACACATACACACGCACATACACACACATACACATACACACGCACATACACACACACACACACACACACGCACACACACATACACACACAGAAACACACATACACACGCACATACACATGCACATACACACACACACACACACACACGCACATACACATACACACACACATACACACACACACAAACACACACACATACACACGCACATACACATACACACGCACATACACACACACACGCACATACACATACACACGCACATACACACACACACAAACACACACACATACACACACACACATACACACACACACAAACGCATACACATACACACACACAAACACACACACATACACACACACACATACACACAAACACAAACACACACACATACACACACACAAACACACACACATACAAGTCCATGGCATGAATTTGTATTTGCAGATACATTCTATTTTGTTCAAAAATCACACCATCTGTGTGCAATCGTCCATGTGACGTTTTATCAATTCTTACTTTGGAAATCGAACCGGTCTGACCCAAGGTTGGGAAGCAGCCAGACTCGAACCTGCAATGTCTGAGCTGAGATGCCACCTTTTTAAACTAAAACCTGAAGTTATCTTGGGGCTGTGACTTGAAAGAAGTTCTGGGATTAACATCTTAATGAATGGAAACCTGAAACCCCATTCTTGGTGATTAGAGACTTAACAGCACTCTAGGTTTGTTGAATACAGCTATGATGTTCCCCCGCTAGCCACCTGACGAAGGAGCAGTGCTCCGAAAGCTAGTGCTTCCAAATAAACCTGTTGGACTATGACCTGGTGCTGTGTGATTTTTTAATGACAGGACACGAGTGAACCAGATGGGCATTTCCTACAATCAGCGGCTTGACATGTGACATGACAACAGTAAGACACAGTTAGATAGCTGTCACATTCTGTCAGACCTCAGAACGTCACCAAAGTGCTTCACAGCCAATGAAGGATGCAGGAACTGAAGTCACTGTACTCCTGTGTGATAATAAAGCACATCAAGTTCCACGATGTGAAAGGGAGTGGGCTGGTGATGTTGGATAAGGGATTGGTATCAGTCAGACACTGGCGAGAACTGCACTGCCCTTCTTTGGGAGCTCAGTGGGTCAACTTCCCCAAAGGCAGGGACCTGAGACAGTGTGGGATTCCCATTGGACTGCTCTCGAAGGATTTGGCTCAAACCCACACCATCCTGATTCAACTCTCAGATCTCCTACCCAGATAGCAATCTCGTGGGGCAGTACCTCAGCAACTCATCTTTCCAGCGAAATTGGGCCATTCAGCCCATCGAGACTGTCCCACCACTCAATAAGATCCTGACTGATCTGATCATTACTTCCAGAACTCTGCATGTTCCCCAAAGCCCTTCATTCGTTTCCTGGTGAAACAGCAGCCTTGAATACACCAAATGCTCCAGCCTGGACAGCACTGTGTGGTACAGAATCCCACAGATTCACTCCTCTCTCAGTTTTAAATGGGTGACCCCTTACTCTGAGGTTATGCCCTCTGGTCCCACTCCCTCCCACAGGGGGAGACATTCTCCCTCAGGCCTCATTGTTCAATACGGTCACCTCTCCTTCCTCGAAAACTCCACTGAGTACCACCCCAGCCTACGCAAGCTCTCCTGATGAGACAGTCCCTCCAACCCCGGGCTCAGCCAAGTGTACCTTCTCTGGACTGCCTCTAATGGTCAGTCTATCTTTCCTTCGAGAAGGAGGCCAAATCTGTTCACAGGATCCCAGCTGGGGTCGGGCTGGGACAGTTTCAGCAAAAAAACCCCTGACTTTTATATTCCAATCCCTTTGAAGTCAAGGCCCACATTCCACTTGCCTTTCCCACTCCCCACTGAACTGGGATGATTGCTTTGTGTAATACGTGCTCAGGGATTCCCAAATCCCTCTGTCCTCGAGCATTCCGGAGTCTCCCTCCCTTTACATCAGAATCAGCTCCCTCTGCTCTTCCTGCATGGCATTACATTTTCCCAGGTTAGATTCCACCTGCCAAGTTTATTGCTCACTCACTGAACCTGCCCTTCCTCCCACTGCAGACACTCCGTCCCGTTCGCACCAGTCTCCCTCCCTCAGTCTTTGTGCTGTTCACAAAACTTCCTCATCGAAGCCATCAATATAGATCACCAACAGCAGTGGTCTAGCACACACCCCTGTGACTCCCCAATACCTACAGGCTGCATTTTGAAAAATGCTGCCTTTAACCCAACCCCTTGTCTTGTATTAGCCAACAAATCCCCTACCTCAACCAATTCACCACTCGCAATACCATGTGCACTCAGAAAGGATGTGGAGGAACACTGCTATTTTCCATGGCAGCGTGCGGAATGCCGAGCAAGGGAATACAAAGGGACTGTAATACAAACTGTAATATCCCACAGCCTGGGTTACACACTCCTGGGTTACAGGCTGCTCCCTTAGTGTGTAATATCCCACACCCTGGGTTACACACTCCTGGTTTACAGGCTGCTCCCTCAGTGTGTAATATCCCACAGCCTGGGTTACACACTCCTGGGTTACAGGCTGCTCCCTTAGTGTGTAATATCCCACACCCTGGGTTACACACTCCTGGGTTACAGGCTGCTCCCTTAGTGTGTAATATCCCACAGCCTGGGTTACACACTCCTGGGTTACAGGCTGTTCCCTTAGTGTGTAATATCCCACAGCCTGGGTTACACACTCCTGGGTTACAGGCTGCTCCCTTAGTGTGTAATATCCCACACCCTGGGTTACACACTCCTGGGTTACAGGCTGCTCCCTCAGTGTGTAATATCCCACACCCTGGGTTACACACTCCTGGGTTACAGGCTGCTCCCTTAGTGTGTAATATCCCACACCCTGGGTTACACACTCCTGGGTTACAGGCTGCTCCCTTAGTGTGTAATATCCCACACCCTGGGTTACACACTCCTGGGTTACAGGCTGCTCCCTTAGTGTGTAATATCCCACAGCCTGGGTTACACACTCCTGGGTTACAGGCTGCTCCCTTAGTGTGTAATATCCCACACCCTGGGTTACACACTCCTGGGTTACAGGCTGCTCCCTTAGTGTGTAATATCCCACGCCCTGGGTTACACACTCCTGGGTTACAGGCTGCTCCCTTAGTGTGTAATATCCCACAGCCTGGGTTACACACTCCTGGGTTACAGGCTGCTCCCTCAGTGTATAATATCCCACACCCTGGGTTACACACTCCTGGGTTACAGGCTGCTCCCTTAGTGGGTAATATCCCACACCCTGGGTTACACACTCCTGGGTTACAGGCTGCTCCCTCAGTGTGTAATATCCCACAGCCTGGGTTACACACTCCTGGGTTACAGGCTGCTCCCTCAGTGTATAATATCCCACACCCTGGGTTACACACTCCTGGGTTACAGGCTGCTCCCTTAGTGTGTAATATCCCACAGCCTGGGTTACACACTCCTGGGTTACAGGCTGCTCCCTCAGTGTGTAATATCCCACACCCTGGGTTACACACTCCTGGGTTACAGGCTGCTCCCTCAGTGTGTAATATCCCACAGCCTGGGTTACACACTCCTGGGTTACAGGCTGCTCCCTTAGTGTGTAATATCCCACACCCTGGGTTACACACTCCTGGGTTACAGGCTGCTCCCTTAGTGTGTAATATCCCACACCCTGGGTTACACACTCCTGGGTTACAGGCTGCTCCCTTAGTGTGTAATATCCCACACCCTGGGTTACACACTCCTGGGTTACAGGCTGCTCCCTTAGTGGGTAATATCCCACACCCTGGGTTACACACTCCTGGGTTACAGGCTGCTCCCTTAGTGGGTAATATCCCACACCCTGGGTTACACACTCCTGGGTTACAGGCTGCTCCCTCAGTGTGTAATATCCCACAGCCTGGGTTACACACTCCTGGGTTACAGGCTGCTCCCTCAGTGTATAATATCCCACACCCTGGGTTACACACTCCTGGGTTACAGGCTGCTCCCTTAGTGTGTAATATCCCACAGCCTGGGTTACACACTCCTGGGTTACAGGCTGCTCCCTCAGTGTGTAATATCCCACACCCTGGTTTACACACTCCTGGGTTACAGGCTGCTCCCTCAGTGTGTAATATCCCACACCCTGGGTTACACACTCCTGGGTTACAGGCTGCTCCCTCAGTGTGTAATATCCCACAGCCTGGGTTACACACTCCTGGGTTACAGGCTGCTCCCTCAGTGTATAATATCCCACACCCTGGGTTACACACTCCTGGGTTACAGGCTGCTCCCTTAGTGTGTAATATCCCACAGCCTGGGTTACACACTCCTGGGTTACAGGCTGCTCCCTCAGTGTGTAATATCCCACACCCTGGGTTACACACTCCTGGGTTACAGGCTGCTCCCTCAGTGTGTAATATCCCACACCCTGGGTTACACACTCCTGGGTTACAGGCTGCTCCCTCAGTGTGTAATATCCCACAGCCTGGGTTACACACTCCTGGGTTACAGGCTGCTCCCTTAGTGTGTAATATCCCACACCCTGGGTTACACACTCCTGGGTTACAGGCTGCTCCCTTAGTGTGTAATATCCCACACCCTGGGTTACACACTCCTGGGTTACAGGCTGCTCCCTTAGTGTGTAATATCCCACACCCTGGGTTACACACTCCTGGGTTACAGGCTGCTCCCTTAGTGGGTAATATCCCACACCCTGGGTTACACACTCCTGGGTTACAGGCTGCTCCCTTAGTGGGTAATATCCCACACCCTGGGTTACACACTCCTGGGTTACAGGCTGCTCCCTCAGTGTGTAATATCCCACAGCCTGGGTTACACACTCCTGGGTTACAGGCTGCTCCCTCAGTGTATAATATCCCACACCCTGGGTTACACACTCCTGGGTTACAGGCTGCTCCCTTAGTGTGTAATATCCCACACCCTGGGTTACACACTCCTGGGTTACAGGCTGCTCCCTCAGTGTGTAATATCCCACACCCTGGGTTACACACTCCTGGGTTACAGGCTGCTCCCTCAGTGTGTAATATCCCACACCCTGGGTTACACACTCCTGGGTTACAGGCTGCTCCCTCAGTGTGTAATATCCCACAGCCTGGGTTACACACTCCTGGGTTACAGGCTGCTCCCTTAGTGTGTAATATCCCACAGCCTGGGTTACACACTCCTGGGTTACAGGCTGCTCCCTCAGTGTGTAATATCCCACACCCTGGGTTACACACTCCTGGGTTACAGGCTGCTCCCTCAGTGTGTAATATCCCACACCCTGGGTTACACACTCCTGGGTTACAGGCTGCTCCCTCAGTGTATAATATCCCACACCCTGGGTTACACACTCCTGGGTTACAGGCTGCTCCCTTAGTGTGTAATATCCCACAGCCTGGGTTACACACTCCTGGGTTACAGGCTGCTCCCTCAGTGTGTAATATCCCACACCCTGGGTTACACACTCCTGGGTTACAGGCTGCTCCCTCAGTGTGTAATATCCCACACCCTGGGTTACACACTCCTGGGTTACAGGCTGCTCCCTCAGTGTGTAATATCCCACAGCCTGGGTTACACACTCCTGGGTTACAGGCTGCTCCCTTAGTGTGTAATATCCCACACCCTGGGTTACACACTCCTGGGTTACAGGCTGCTCCCTTAGTGTGTAATATCCCACACCCTGGGTTACACACTCCTGGGTTACAGGCTGCTCCCTTAGTGTGTAATATCCCACACCCTGGGTTACACACTCCTGGGTTACAGGCTGCTCCCTTAGTGGGTAATATCCCACACCCTGGGTTACACACTCCTGGGTTACAGGCTGCTCCCTTAGTGGGTAATATCCCACACCCTGGGTTACACACTCCTGGGTTACAGGCTGCTCCCTCAGTGTGTAATATCCCACAGCCTGGGTTACACACTCCTGGGTTACAGGCTGCTCCCTCAGTGTATAATATCCCACACCCTGGGTTACACACTCCTGGGTTACAGGCTGCTCCCTTAGTGTGTAATATCCCACACCCTGGGTTACACACTCCTGGGTTACAGGCTGCTCCCTCAGTGTGTAATATCCCACACCCTGGGTTACACACTCCTGGGTTACAGGCTGCTCCCTCAGTGTGTAATATCCCACACCCTGGGTTACACACTCCTGGGTTACAGGCTGCTCCCTCAGTGTGTAATATCCCACAGCCTGGGTTACACACTCCTGGGTTACAGGCTGCTCCCTTAGTGTGTAATATCCCACAGCCTGGGTTACACACTCCTGGGTTACAGGCTGCTCCCTCAGTGTGTAATATCCCACACCCTGGGTTACACACTCCTGGGTTACAGGCTGCTCCCTCAGTGTGTAAACACAGGACCTGAGAATTTCGGAATGTCTATTCCAGATTCCTGTTTGATGTGGAATCGTCTCTAATGAGATTTAACGAGCGATAAGAATGTTTCTTTTCTAAGTTCTTTGAAGTCTCCTGCTGTTAATGTTTTTCATCTGCTTGCGTGCCTCAGCTTCATGTGTCTCTTTAGGAAGTTGGTGTTTTCAGTGAATTTGCCAAACCTTTCCGTCAGGCAATCGTCATGTCAAGACCGTTCCAAGCTCCGGAATTAGATTCCAAACGTCTTCATTTCTCCAGGTTGGACCAGGGGCTAGGATTTCCTTCCAGTTTTGCTTGCACACAGTCAGGAGGAAGGTGTAGATAGTGACAGATCGGTGGCTTGCTCTCAGCCTCTGTGGGACCCTTCTTGCTGCTTGCAGAGCCCAGAGCTGCTGCGCAGCGCTGCGTGTTCCCAGTGGACTCCTGCATCGGGATGGATACCAGGAACCCATTGCTATCCCTGTGACAGAAGGCCAGAAGACAAAGGAGCAGAAAGCAGGCCATTCAGCCCATTGCGTCTGCTCTGCCATTCAATCATGGCCGATAGGTTTCTCAACCCTATTCTCCCTGTAACCTTTGATCCCCTTTCCGATCAAGAGCCTATCTATCTCAGTCTTAAATACACTCAATGACCTGGCCTCCACAGCCTTCAGTGGCAGTGAATTAGACAGATTCCCCTCTTTCTGGCTGAAGAAGTTTCTCCTTATTTCTGTTCTCAAACTCTTCCCTTTACTCTAAGGCTGTGCCCTCATGTCCTAGTCTCTCCTCCCAGTGGAAACATCTTCCCAACATCCACTCTGACCAGGCCATTCAGGATTCTCTATGTTTCAGAGGGATTAACCAAGTCAGAGCCCACCAACAATGCACCACCTATATCAGAGGGAGATGTCCCCTGTTTCCCATGGGATCTGACTCGCTGATCTCAAACGGTTATCACCATCACACACTCCAGCTATCAGCTTCCAGAACTTTCTCAGCTCTGCAAACCACACAAACAGGATCATTTCTGCAGGCCACACAACTTTACCCGTGGATTCAATTGCAAGCACAGCCAGCCAATCAGACTGCAGGGATCCAGAATTATTCCTAGGTTGTCCATCAAACCTTTCCAAGGGTGGGAATGACAATCTCCGGTTGGCAGGGTGTGAGGGCACAGTGAGCCACAGCCAGGGAGAAAGCTTTGTGGGACACTCACTCCCCAGCGTTAACACTGGCATGGCTCCGTGTTCCTGCTGAGAAAAGGTAGCTCAGAGAGCCAGAGGCAGGAGAAACAGCATGGCTCCCCGAGTCAATGAGAGAGCCAGAGACAGGCGCACAGAGAGAGAGAGAGAGAGAGAGAGGGGGGGTGGAGGCAGGGAGAGGCACAGAAAGAAAGAGAGAGACAGAGAGAAAAGAGAGAGGCAGACTAACATATTGTCATAAAATTGTACAGCACAGAAACATACCCTTCGGTCCATGCCAACCAGATATCCCAACCCAATCTACTCCCATTTGCCAGCACCTGGCCCACATCCCTCTAAACCCCTTCCTATTCATATACCCATCCAGATGCCTCTTAAATGTTGTAATTGTACCAGCCTCCACCACATCCTCTGGCAGCTCATTCCATACACGCACCACCCTCTGTGTGAAAAAGTTGCCCCTTAGGTCTCTTTTATATCTTTCCCCTCTCACCCTAAACCTCTGCCCTCTAGTTCTGGACTCCCCAACCCCAGGGAAAAGACTTTGTCTATTTATCCTATCCATGTCCCTCATAATTTTGTAAACCTCTATAAGGTCACCCCTCAGCCTCCGATGCCCCAGGGAAAACAGCCCCAGCCTACTCATGTGCCAGTCCCGCTAAATCTTTTCTGAACTTTTCCAAGTTTCACATCCTTCCAATAGGAAAGACATCAGAATTACATACAATATTCCAACAGTGGCCTAACCAATGTCCTGCACTGCCGCAACATAACCTCCCAACTCCTGTACTCAATACTCTGACCAATAAAGGAAAGCATACCAAACGCCTTCTTCACTATCCTATCTACCTGCGACTCCACTTTCAAGGAGCTATGAACCTGCACTCCAAGGTCTCTTTGTTCAGAGACACCCCCTCGGACCTTACCATTAAGTGTGTAAGTCCTGCTAGGATTTGCTTTCCCAAAATGCAGCACCTTGCATTTATCTGAATTAAACTCCATCTGCCACTTCTCAGCCCATCGGCCCATCTGGTCCAGATCCTGTTGTAATCTGAGGTAACCCTCTTCGCTGTCCACTACATCTCCAATTTTGGTGTCATCTGCAAACTTACTAACTGTACCTCTTATGCTCGCATCCAAATCATTTATATAAATGATGCAAAGTAGAGGACCCAGCCCCGATCCTTGTGGCACTCCACTGGTCACAGGCCTCCAGTCTGAAAAACAACCCCCACCACCACCCTCTGTCTTCTACCTTCGCGCTGGTGCAATATTAAAAGGGCTCGTTCTCCCTGGATCCCAGGCAGAGAGGGAGAGGGAGAGACAGAGACAGAGAGAGATCTCAAAGTAGCAACTGTTTCCTTGTTGGGAGGCTGAGGGAGTTGTACTGGGCAACTGAGCCAAAAGGTAGTGTCATGGAACCAGGCCACAATGTAAATGCGAGGGGGAGGGTGTGTTCACTCAGCCCCAGGCTGCTCAGTGCCCCTGTGGGAGGAAACTTTGTTCAATTACAGAGAGTGTCGCTGCAGCGGATGTGGACTGAGAGATTCAGGGAGAGGTCAGCTTCGACCCACAGTGTTCTGAGGTACCAATCCCCACACGGAATGTTTCCATCCCTCGCTATGAGTTTCGGCCCCCCTGCTGTGTCACATTCTGCAATGTTTGTGTCACAAACCCATCTGGGTCTTGAACACAGCCCAGTGCTCCTGATTATTCTGGAATTAAACTGCTGGTGATGTGAAGGGAGCTCCTCAGACAGGGTGGCACTGTCTCCCCAGCACAGTCAGGCCTGCATTTTACCCTCCGGATTCTGGAAGAGTCCAACGTCGTTACCCGAGCCCCGGGATGGCGTGCCCGGTGAATGATCACGGATTTACTCACCCGACAGGCAATCCGGAGGAAGTCGGGGTGAAAGCAAAAACATTCCTGAAGCCTTCCGTCCTGCACTCATCAGGACCCAACGCAAGAATGCCAGGTGGCAAAAACTACAACCGCTGAGCCCACAGGAGGAAAGGCTGCTGATTGGCTGGCAGGTTGCCTCTGTTTGGTCAACATGCAGGCCGGTGTCAGCTGCTCCATTTCCCGGGTGCAGAGCCTCAGCTCAGGTAGGCCTTATTATGGCAGAGGCTGGGGCTCTGACCGTGTGTGTGTGTGTGTGTGAATGAATTCACTCCCAACAGCCATGCCATATGTAACAATGCCGCCCCTTTCACAAGGTTAGTTTCTCCTTGAGCTTTCTTTAAAAGATGTCGTAAAGGCAGAGGTACTGAAATGTCTGGGGTAAGGCTAGTCTCACAATGACAGGGGAGTGGGCAGTTCTCCCAGTTCAGTTTATTTTCGTTGTAACAGTGAGAAGCTGCTGCAGTGCAGAGAAAGGTCCCATGCTTCAGCAGATGGTTCTTGACTGACTCATCTCTCTGAAATCTCTCCTGCCTGTGAGAAAATGGGTTTGAATTTACTTTTTGCCATGAGGCATGTTTTATGGGATGTTACAGGAATTGGAGCAGCTCCTCAGTTAAATTGCTGTATCGAGTCAGTTGAATTTTCAAATAGTTAAGCTTTTCTGAATTCTGTTTTTTTTGCTCGTGTTTCAATTGTTGTGTTAAATAAAGGTTTTGCTTAAAGGTGAGTGGTTTGACCAGCTGCATCACTCCTGAAATATGCACTTCACACCTACTTTTAAACTAAGGAAGAGTTAGGGTCTGGGCTACATTCTGAAATTATTCTGAGAGGTTGTGGTTTACTCCATCACAGACATGGTAGAGTGATTGTCTTAAAACCTGGGCACACTCAGGGTTGTTTTAAGAGTGGTATCCATCAGGGAATCACATCAAACAGGACAGGATTCCCCCTGGGTTTTACACGCTGAATGTGGTCAGTATTCTGTTGGACAAAGACCAGCCAGTGGCTCTGCTGTCTCACAACAGAAGCATCGCATTGCAAACTCCGAACGCTGTATTTGAGGGACCAGAGTTTCTCCAGTCGGTGCGGGGTGGGGGGATCATGTCGCTCGCTGACTGTGAGCAGTCCTAGGTCAAACCGGTATGCCTGTCAGCTGTCAACACTCCCACTGAGAGAGGGAGAGGGAGGGAGGGCAGGCACGGCACATTGATGTACCCAGGACTTAAACAGCCACCCATTTCACGGAGGTCCTGGTCCGTTCCCAGTTCCTGAGTGTGGACTCACTCAGAGACACCTCACTGCCAGCAGCACACCATGAGCAGGAGGAGTTTCAGAAAGCGGGAGATGAATTTTTGCGACCATTTCTGATGCACAGGGGAACCTCAGGAACAGTGTAACCCCTCCCCACCCCCCCACCACCCCCACTAAACCTCACTAGCTAGTGTTATGGACAAGGCTGGACCACTCAAAACATTCTTGAGCAGGCAGCCCAGACCATAATTTACAATTTGTTACGGATGTGTACAGTGAGAATTACCCGGAGTGAGGTAGCTCGGTTGACTACCAGGTTTTAAAACAGGCAAAAATCGATTCAGAAGATTACACAATGAAACACACACAGAACAGAATAAGGAACCCCGACAGAACTCAGTTTATCCAAACTAAACTTAATTATGCTGTTCCGCATATGCACAACAGTCCCAGAATGCAAGCCCCCTTAAAAAAACAGTAAAAATGAAACAAATGCTTCCAGGTTGAAGTTAGAAGGGCAGAAGGAGAGAGTGTTTTTGCAGCCTGTTCACACACAGCTGAATTCGTCTCCAGTTGTGGACTGAACTGCCCAGCTCGAGAGCTGACCACTCCCCTTTCATTGTACAGGTCACTTCTAAAACATGACCACTTTGGCCTGAAGTCTCATCTGTCTGCAGAGAAACAAAAAGGCCTCTCAATACCCTTACTATCTGGACCAAACCAGTCTAATAGGAACTGGGAGTTGTTTCCAACCCCTCAGAAAAAAAACCAAGGACACAGGATCCTTGAGAAAAGGAGCAGCTCAGTGACACCAGTGTGACCAAACTGGCAGGAGGTGCCCCTCCCCGGGGCACGGCTTTGACCAAGTTCTCACGGGACATCCACAATCTTTCCGCCCGTGTTGAGATTTCCCAATGCTTTGCAAGAGTTAAAAAGTATGGGAAGAGAATTCCAAACTGTTCACAGAAACAGGAAGGGGCTGGGGGAATAAGGCAGCACTGCCAACCCGCCAACGTCTTCATGCCCACTGTTTAATCCTGATTCTAAATACATCCGTGCCACTGAGAAAGATTCCTGCGCCCAGTTTTCCAAATGGCGGTGCCAAGATTCCCGTCCCAGAGGGGCGGACGTACAGAGATCTATCCCGCTCGCCCAGAGAGGTGCCCATCTCACACTCAGCTGGAGGGTGTGGGCGAGGCTGGGGGATTGAGGGGGGGTGGGGGTGGGAGGGAATTCTGACTGAGCCGACAGCTTCTCTCTGTGGCTCAGGGGACAGAGTCTCACTCACTGTGAGATTGCTCCTCACTGTCAGACATCCTACTCCCAAAATCCCCAGCTCCATCCAAACAGAGAGCTGTGCGTTATTACAAACCGTCACAGCCTCGCTGGTACACTTCCCCACCTCTGGAATACACGGGGGGCAGCAACAGGAGGCCATTCAACCCCCACACTGAGCTGGTTTGGCCAGTCAATGAGATCAGAGGTGACCTGTGAGCTCAGTTTCCCCCCCACCAGCCTGTCAAACTCTGCCATGCAGTCTCGATGTTAGACTGAACATTGGAAGAGGGCACCGTCCTGGTGCCAGACATTGGCAGGGAGGTGTGCATCATACTGCTGTAACAGGACAGGGTCCACTTCACTGATTGTACCCTGGAGCTCGCTCGCTCACACACACACACACACCGACACAGACACACACACACACACACAAACACACCCCCGACACACACACATACTCACACACACACACCCCGACACACACACACACACACACCCCCGACACACACACACACACACACCCCGACACACACAAACACACCCCCGACACACACACACACTCACACACCCCGACACACACACACACACACACCCCGACACACACACACACACAAACACACCCCCAACACACACACACACTCACACACCCCGACACACACACACACACACACACACACAGACACTCACACACACACACCGACACACACACACACTCACACACACACACACTCACTCACTCTCTCTCTCTCTGCCTCTCTCTCTCTCTCTCTCTCTACTTATTTATCCAATGGTCTGTCTCTTTAACCCCGAACAAAGTCATTTTCAAACATCAGATTGAGGAACAGTCAGCCATTCGGCCCGTCAAACCTGCTCCACCATTCAGCCTGACCACGGTTAACTGTGTCCCTGTCTCTGCTTTCTCCCCATCCCCTTCGATCCCTGCGGCCTGGCGGACTGCATCAAACTCCCCGTTCTCGAAAGCCGCCGCCAATGTTTTGGGCTGTTTTCTGTGGTACGGATGTTCACAGGTTCCCCCACTCTCTGTGTGAACTACCTCCTTACCACAGGGCTGAGCTGTATCCCTGGACCGTGATAACACACCCCCTCCCCCTCCTATTCCCAGCTTTGGAGTCCTCCCACCACCGCAGACCATCTTCCTGCATCTGACCTGTCTGGCCCTGTTGACATTTCATCGGCTTCTGTGTGATGTTTTTGCTGGTTCTTTCCTAGTCCAGTGAATACAGTGTGGACCGATCTGGTACAGGACAGTCCAGCCCTCTCAGGAATCGTTCTGTACCTGCCCCTCTTCACGTTTCAATCACCCTGATGTTTCTTGGTTGCTGAGATGCAGTGGATTTTTCTGCTGTCTATAGCTGGCACAGTCAGGTCAGTGAGGAGTGGGACTAAGACTCCCAGCTCCCAGGGGTGCAGTACAGAGTCTGCCTCTGATTGCAACAAGACATTCTGCAAAACAGCCAGGGGCATCAATCCTCGAGGAGCTGACCCGCAGGAGATTGGGAGAGACAGGACCAAGCTGCTCCTTGATGTTCCTCATCTGGATCAGCGTGTGATTCATGATCGACAGTTCCAAGGATGATACAAACCCCGTGTCTCTCCATCGAATTATTAACAACACAAACCCACAGCTTTGGCCACTCAGAGCTCAATGAAGAGACAATCATGTTCCACCCAGTTCTCTGGGACAGTGCTCCCACAGGGAGCGGGAACGATTCGGGGAATATCCGAGGAATTCCAGCCCCCGGATATCCTCCGCTCCTTCTAGCCTGTGGACACAGAGGTTTCATCCTATTGCAGCTTCGGTGGATGCCAGGGCCCAGAATTCCTCAAATCCTCATCCCCAGGGCAGGGAGCTCCCAAAGGAGCACAAGACATGGGATCAGGAGGAGGCCATTCAGCCCGTCGGTTTCCTCTGCCGTTCAATGGCTGCTCTCCTCCCTTTCCAAGCTCACCCCCAATTCCCTCACTGTCTACCTCAGCCCCTTGGATATACATTGCAACCTGGCCCAGGTTCACCTCGGTTCCAGTTCTGATCAGTTTTCTGCTCCCGGTTCAGGTGTGAGAGTGATGGCAATCCTGGAGAAATGGAGGATGTACCGCAGAGTGGTCGAGAGGGAACCCTGCACTGCCGTGACACCTCCTCAACAGTCTGGAACCCAGCACTCTCTCACTCACTCCCTCACTCCTGCAAATCACCCTCACTCACCGTAAATCCATGGGACCACCTCCCAACTTGCCAGGCGTGTTGGGGCAGAGGAAGGACAGGGGTAGGAGCTGCTGTAAAGTCGAAAAAGTGTTTGTTCACTTTAAAATAGAGAGTGTTTTCTGAATTTTGGAGTGAAATTAAAGTGCCCGCTCAGCTGCTCGTACGGAACAGCGAATAGAAGGGCTGTTCCAAAACAGATACATTTAACAACTGGATGTTAATGGATACCTGAGTTTTGATTGCTGTTTTGACAACAATTCCAATTTAATAAATTATTTGAAATTATGCCCAGGATACTAGAACTCAATGAGTTTGAATTTGTTTTTTGACAACATCAGACCAATGAGACAATACGATATCAGGACAGTGTGAGAAAACGCGGACATTTTGAAAATTGGTCAGAGGAACTGCCATTGAACAGCTGTTGAGCTGGAGAGTTAACTGCCCATCGAATATCACGCTCCCAATGAAACAAGAAGACACCATCAATGGTGGTAGAGGCCCAAATTCCTCTGTCCTGTGAAGGACGGCCACCATGGGGTGTGCACACAACACTGGTTCACAGAGCCAAACAGGCCATTCAGCCCATTGTGGCTGGACTGGCCCCACACCTTCATCAGCCAATGCTTCCTGTTGAATGTTTTGCCTTGTTCCACATGCCCTCACTGCACGGGGTTCCTCCTCCTCAGCCTATCCATGGGAGTAACCCTGTGTGGTTACAGGGGGTGGGAGTGAGGGGGTGGGGAAGGGGATGGAGCTCAGAGGTCAGTCCCACAGGGGGCTGCTGCTGCTGTTGGGGGCGGGGAGCACCCTCACTTCCTGCCCCCAACCCAGGCAGAGACGGGAAGGTGAGATACAGCTCACACCAACCTCCAGCCCCCACCCAACCCCAGGGTGAGGGGTGAACAGCCGGGAATACTTTATTTTGGATTTGCCTCGGGGGGGGGGGGTAGGCGTTGCCGGTTGCGGCCGGTGTTTATCACCCTGTCCCTAGTTGCCCCCTTGATAGGATGGGGGTGAGCTGCCTTCTTGAACCGCTGCAGTCTATGCACTGTGGGTCGATATCCAGCCATTTACCCCCACCCCCTGCCTTTACAATGGGGCACAGGTCGACAGAACTCAGGCCGACACGCGGAGAGGGAAGGGAACGGGATTGTCTGCGCTGGAATACAAAGTAGGGGAGGAATGTTTACCCTAGTGGCAGTGTTTTGATGTTGATTGGAAAGGATGTCCATGAAATGGGAACAGTGTGTGTGTGTGAGCGTGCGTGACTGTGTGTATGTAGGTCAGAGAGCAAGGCAGAGCTGGGGGCGTTGGGTTGGTGTTATGCAGGGGGTGAACTTGTTCACCCGACCCATGGTTAGGATCCCAGTCAACGAAAAGCTGCTTCCAAATGTACCCCACGCCCTCAGCCCCTCCGTGCCCTGAGTGCGTGCCTCCACACGGAACAGATCAGTGCAGCACTTTGTTCCAGAACCTTCCGGGACGGACTGCCCCTGTCTCTCAGCGCAGCCATCACTGAGTGAGGGATCTCGAACAGACAGTCAGGCTGTGGGATATGGGTTTGCTCTGACTGAGCTGGGTGGGCAAGCTCTCAAACTGGGCACAGGGGCACTCTGACCACACTGTCCCCCTCCCTAAACACTAACACAGCAGCAAAAGAAGGTAGTCCCTGTCCAACAGTTCCTCCTTTTCAAAAAGGAGAATCACCCTTGTTTTTAACTGATTTGATGGAGATGTGGCCGTCCATGCTGGACTAGCATTTACTGTCCATCCCCAATTATCAAGTCACAGAGACGGACAGTACAGAAACAGGCCCTTCAGTCAAACCTGTCCATGCCGACCAGATATCCCAGCAGCCAGCACCCTCCAAACCCTTCCTATTCATATACCCATCCAAATGCCTTTGTTTCCGGTCTGGAGTCACATGTAAGGGAAAGGACAGTGGATTCCCCTCCCTGAAGGACACTGCTGAACCAGATGGGGTTTTGTGACAATTGCTAACAGTTTATTGGTCTCCAGTGGACTGGCTTTTTCAGGCAGGATTGTACTGAGTTGATATTTTACCCTGTCTGCCTCAGGGGGATTTGAACCCAGGTACCCAGAACATTAACATGAGATTGTGGATACTGCCAGCCTGTAGGCACTGATAATTTTAGGATATGGGTGGCGTTTTGCTGCCCCATCCCTAGTTGCCCCTTGAGAAGGTGGGGGTGAGCTGCTTTCTTGAACCGCTGCAGTCCATGTGCTGTGGGTAGACCCACAATGCCCTTAGGGAGGGAATTCCAGGATTCTGACCCAGTGACAGCGAAGGTTCGGTGATTCATTTCCAAGTCAGGATGGTGAGTGGCTTGGAGGGAAACCTGAAGGTGAATGTGTGGCCATATATCTGCTGCCCTTGTCCTTCTAGATGGAAGTGGTTGTAAGCATGGAGGGTGCTGTCTGAGGATCTTTGGTAAATTTCTGCAGTGAATTTTGTAATGGTAGCAGAGTGTCGGTGATGGAGGGAGTGCATGCTTGTAGATGTAGTGCTAACTGAGTGGGCTGCTTTGTCCTGGATGGTATCAAGCTTTTTAAGTGTGGTTGATGATGCCCCCATCCAAGCAAGTGGGAGTATTCCACCACACTCCTGACTTGGGTCTTGAAGATGGTGAAAAGGCTTTGGGGAGTCAAAGGAGTGGTGTTACTTGCCACATTATTCCTTGCCTCTGACTGCTCATGTAGCCATTCTGTTCATGTGGCGAGTCCAGTTGAGTTTCTGGTCAGTGGTACCCCCAGGATGTTGAATGTCTGAGATTCAGTGATGGAACACCTTTGAATGTCAAGGAGTGGTGGTGAGATTGTCTCTGACTGGTGATGGGCACAGCCTGTCATTTGCATGGTGTGAATGTTACTTGCCACTTGTCAGCCCAAGCCTGGATATTGTCCAGATATTGTTGCATTTGAACATGAACTGCTTCAGTATCTGAGGGATTGTGAATGGTGCTGAACATTGCACAATCATTAGTGAAAAATCCCACTTCTGAATTTATGATGGAGGGAAGGTCATTGAAGAAGCAGCTGGAGATGGTTAGGCCTAGGATACCAACTTAAGGAACCCCTGCAGAGACGTGCTGGAGCTGAGGTGAGTAACCTCCAACAATCACAACCATCAATGTGTCAGGTATGACTGTAACCACTCTCTGATACCCACTTACTCCCTGATGCCACGCTCAGCATGATGCTGCCCTGGGGTGAAGGGGAGTTTACTCTGTACCGCCCAGAGAGCTGGCATTGGAATGAGCTGTCCTCCAGCAACAGAGTGTTGGAAATCTCTGGCTGGGATCTGGATGAGAGCGGCTGAGGGTGGTCAGAGTGCGGAAGGTGGAGGGGAAGGGTGGGGTGGGGAGGGGTTTCCCAGCTGGAAGGTCCATCAAACTGAGAGTAACTCCAGACCACACTCTGTCCAATCCCACCCTCCCTCCCTCCCTCCCATCCAAGCCCTGAGTTCAGGCCATTGCAAACGGGAAAAGTAGTCAGCCACTGAGCCCCATGCACCTGCTCTGTCCTTCAACAGGATCCTGGTGGATCCCACGTTCTGTAAATTAACCCGGAGATCACTCCCACAGGCAGCTGCTCCGACCTGAGGGAGGGATTAGATTTGAGAATCATCAATACTGCTGCTTTTGGAATGAGTGACGCTTGGCTGAGAGGGCAGGCCGTGTGTCCAAGGCAGTACTGCCCTCCCTCAGTGACAGTCTGCACTCTTTTACACAACTCCTGCACTGGGATTAAAACCAAGAATCTTGGGACACAGATGTGGCCACACTCCTCAGGCAATGTGCTGTGCCAAAACAATGCACCAAAACATTCCAAAACTGCCAGGCAATGAGCGTCACCAGTCAGAGACAATCTAACCATTGCCCCTTGACATTCAATGGTGTTCCCATCACTGAATCCCCCACGATCATCATCCTGGGGGGCTACCATTGAGCAGAAACTCAACTGGACCCAGCACATGAACACAGCGGCTACACGACCAGGTCAGAGGATAGGAATCGTGCAGCGAGTCACTCCCCTCCCGACTCCCCGAAGCCTGTCCACCATCTATGAGGCACAAGTCAGGAGTGGGATGGAATACTCCCCACTTGCCCCTGGATGGGGGCAGCTCCAACAACACTCAAGAAGCTCAACACTTGACTGGTACCGGGACAAAGCAGCCCCCACTTGACTGGTACCGGGACAAAGCAGCCCCCACTTGACTGGTACCACATCCACAAAAATACATCATAAACACTGAAAGAACTGCAGATGTTGTAAATCAGAAACACACATAGAAATTGCTGGAAAAGCTCAGCAGATCTGGCAGCATCTGTGGACAGAAATCAGGGTTGATGTTTCGGGTTGAGTGTCCCTTCCTCAGAATGGAGGAAGAATTCCTCTTGATTGGCACCATACCCATTCCCTCCATCACCAACACCCACTGGCATCAGTGTGTACCATCTACAAGATGCGCTGCCAAAAGTCACCAAAGATCCTCAAGCAGGAACCTTCCAAATCCACGGTCACTTCCACCTAGAAGGTCAAAGGGCAGCAGATACACGGGAACGCCACCCCTGCGCCTCCAAGTCCCCCTCTGAGCCACTCACTATCCTGACTTGGAAATATATCGCTATTCCTTCACTGTCACGGGGTCAGAATCCTGAAATTCCCTCCCTTGGGGCATTATGTCACAGAATCTCTGCAGTGTGAAAACAGGCCCTTCGGCCCAACACAGACCCTCTGAAGAGTAACCCACCCAGACCCATTCCCCTACCCTATGACTCTACATTAACCCCTGATGAATGCACCCAGCCTACAAATCCCTGAACACTGTGGGGCAATTTAGCATGGTCAATTCACCATGAGGGCAGACAGGGCATTGTCCCAGGCAGCTAACACAGACCAGAAGGAACATCCTGAGATCAGGGTGAAATCAGATGAAGAAGTAATCGAGAGACAAGGAGGATGGGTGAAAATACATCAACACAGGCATGTGTTTCACATTACTGCATGTCGTACAGCAGAAGGGGAAAAAAAAAACACATTTGGAAAGAATCCTTGTGTGATCTCTTCAGAGCATTCGAGAAAATAGCAGGGCCTTGCTTGCCAAGTCTTGCTTTTGGAGTTGGGATGATTTATTGGGGGAAGTGATTGAGATTTTGCAGGAGTACAGGGAGGTATGTGTCTCTTGAGCAAATCTATGCTGAGCGAAATCAGACTGGGTCAAACAAAGCGAATCCACAGTGTTCACAACATAACAAATTAAAGTGAAGGACATGTTGATGTTGAAACAATTGCGCAGTCAACAGAGGGCAAGGGGAACATGTCAAACCCCCTGGAATAAAGAAAGCAAATTGTGAAGACTGACTCCAAACAGATCAACACAATCAAAACACACACTCATACAGACACTCACACACACAGACATAGATACCCACTGTCACAAACGCGTGTGTACACACACACGGGCATACACTCACCCTCTCAGTCTCACACATACACTGAAACTGTGCTGGAAAATCTGGCTGCAGACACACACACACACACACACACACACATACACACACACACACACACACACACATACACACACACACACATACATACACACACACACACACACACACACACACACACACACATACACACACACACACACACACACACACACACACACACACACACACACACACACACATACACACACACACACACACACACACACACACCTCTACACGGCTGACATCACCAATTTCGTGAAGTGCCCTTTTCTGGTTGTAAAATCACGTTTCTCAGTTTCCCGTGAGTGGGGACACTGTCACCTAAATGAGGGAAATCTCCAGTGAAACCCGAAACACAAATGGGGACGTGAAACAAACACAGGAGATTCTGGGGTGGATCTGGGAGATCAGGAGGGAGACAGACAGAGAGACAGAATTGAGGCAGATTCTGTCCAAGAGTCACAGAGGACTCAAAACGTGAAGCGCGTTTCTCTCTCCAGCCCTTTCTGGTTTTGATGCAGGTCTTCAGTGAGGTTTCAGGGTAGGTGTTCCTCCAAGCGACACAATGATACTGACCCCTCACACCCCAATGGAGTATGTGCTCTGAGTGAGGCAGGACGAGCATGAAACATTTAAACCAAAGTGCATAGGAACAGGAGGAGGCCATTCAGCCCCTCAGACCTGACCCACCATTCAATGGGATGGTGGCTGATCTGTGGCTGAACTCCATACATCTGTGCCTCATCCCTCCACATTTAACAAAAGTATGTCTTTCTCAGATTTAAAATTAACAACTGATCCCGAATGCACTGCGGTTCGTGGAAGAGAGTTCCATCCCTCTCCCAGCCTGTGTGTGGAGAAGTCCATCCTAATGGTCTGACCCTCATTCTCAGATCATGTCCCCAGGTCTCAAATCTCCAACCAGTTTCTCTTGATCTACCCCGTGTTTGGGTAAAACCTGGTCACTTCAGCAGATAACTGAGCCCTCCCCCAGCATTGCTGCCCAATCGTAGGTGTGATCAAAGGTCCGCCTCCTGCACTCATCAGGACACTTCACAAGAATATCCGCTCCAAGGCAGGATCACCTTGCTCAGGCGGGAGGTCAGAGCAGAGCACTGATTGGTCGTCAGGTGGACCATGTTTGTTTGGTGATGGTGTTACCATGGAAACTGCATCAACATCTGACGATTGACAAGAAAGGCAGCTTGATTGTGATTGATCAGGTCCCTGCCCTGAGGAGAGAGTGCCAGACTGGGGTGGGGGTGGATTGAGACAGACACAGTGCGGACACACACTTCCTTTCTCTCCTGAACAAACACAGCCCGAGGGATGCATGAACGTATCTCCCAGGGATGGTCGGAAATTAGCTCCCAGTCGAATTGTTCACACACTCAGAAGCACACAGCAAGTGCTGTCCAACTGGAGAAGGCCAGGCAGGGTTGGAGAGGGCAGGGTGAGTTTTGAAGAGTACAGTCCTGCTTGCAGACAGTCAGTGCCTTTGCTTATTTGGAAGGGGCATGCTGTTTGATCCGAGCGGCCAAACGTACTGACCATAGACCTGGCATCACACTGGCACTAAAACTCAGAGACCACACTGTTTCTGGGTGTGAGGGGCAGCAATGTGTTTTTGGTGAACATCATAATGTTGTGACAGCATCAGTGTGACACAGAAAAGTTCCTCAACCTTGGAGATAACGTCCCCTTCCCGGATATTCAGGTCACAGAATGACTGCCTCCCCACTGGACACCCCACCTCTAGGTTTGCACAGGGAGGAGCAGGCTGGGGCTGGGAGTCACCCACAAACAGGAATGTGAGGCCCCTCCAACACAACTGTGGGGGTGGCCTGTCACCTGCCTCAGGATGGTGCTGGCCTGGAACTGCTGGTCAATGGTCTAACCGTCTCTCTCCCAGACACTTTCTCTAACAGTCAGACGGCACACAAACAGACCCTTCAGCCCAACCAGTCCATGCTGACCATAATCCCAAACTAAACGAGTCCCACCAGCCTGCTCCTGGCCCACATCCCTCTCAACCTTTCCGATTCATGTATTTACCTCAATGTCTTTTCAACATTGTCACTGCATCCATGACCACCACTCCCTCACACACAAATCTCTCTCTGTGTAAAAAAGTTGCCCCTCAAATCTTTTTCAAATCTTTCTTCTCTCACCTTAATATATGCCCCTGAGTCTTGAAATACCCCACCCAAGGGAAATGACCCCTGCCATTAACTGTATCGGTACTTTCATGATTTTAGAAACCGGCGTAATATGTGTAAACGTGTCTGAGTGTGTGAATGTGTGTGTGTGTGTGAGAGAGAGTGCGTGTGTGTGTGAGTGAGTGTGTGTGTGTGTGCGTGTGCATGTGTGCGTGTGTGAGTGTGTGTGTGTGTGAGTGTGTGTGTGCGTGTGTGTAAGTGTGTGAGTGTGTGTGTTTATATAGTGTGTCTGTCTGAGTGTGTGAGAGTGTGTGTATGTGCGTGCGTGAGTGTGAGTGTGTGTGTGTGAGTGTGTGTGTGTGCGTGAGTGTGTATGTTTATATAGTGTGTGTCTGTCTGAGTGTGTGAGAGTGTGTGTGTGTGTGAGAGAGAGAGTGTGTGTGAGTGTGAGTGTGTGTGGTTATATAGTGTGTGTGTCTGAGTGTATGTGAGTGTGTGAGAGTGTGTGGGTGTGTGTGTGTCTGTCTGAGTGTATGAGAGTGTGTGGGTGTGTGTGTAAGTGCGTGTGAGTGTATGTGTGTGTGTGTGAGTGTGTGTGCGTGAGTGTGTGTGTGAGAGTGAATGTGTGAGTGTGTGTGAGTATGTGTGTGTGAGTGTGAGTGTGTTTATATAGTGTGTGTCTGTCTGAGTGTTTGTGTGAGTGCGAGTGTGAGTGTGTGTGTGCGTGTGTGTCTGTCTGAGTGTTTGTGTGAGTGTGTGTGTGAGAGTGTGTGTGTGAGAGAGTGTGTGAGTGTGAGTGTGTGTTTATATAGTATGTGTCTGTCTGAGTGTTTGTGTGAGTCTGTGAGTGTGTGCGTGTGTGTGAGTGTGTGTATGTGCGTGTGAGTGCGTGTGTGTGTGTGAGTGTGAGAGTGTGTGTGTGTGAATGTGTGTGTGTGAGTGTGTGTGTATGTGAGAGTGTGTGAGCGTGTGTGAGAGTGTGTGAGCGTGTGTGAGTGTGTGTGAGTGTGATTGTGTGTGTGCGTGTGTGTGTGTGTGCGCATGTGAGTGTGTGTGTGCGCGTGTGAGTGTGTGTGTGTGTGAGAGAGTGTGTGTGTGTGACTGTGTGTGTATTTATATAGTGTGTGTCTGTGTTTGTTTGTGTGTGTGCGTGAGTGTGAGTGTGTGTGTGAATGAGTGTGAGTGTGTATGTGAGAGTGTGTGTGTGAGCGTGTGTGTGTGTGTGAGTGTGATTGTGTGTGTGTGAGTGTGTGCGTGTGTGAGTGTGTGTGTGTGTGAATGTGTGTGTGTGTGTGTGAATGTGTGTGTGTGTGAGTGTGTGTGTGTGCATGCGTGTGTGTGTGTGTGCGCGTGTGAGTGTGTGCGCGTGTGAGTGTGTGAGTGTGTGTGTGTGTGAATGTGTGTGTGTGAGTGTGTGTGTATGTGAGAGTGTGTGAGCGTGTGTGAGAGTGTGTGAGCGTGTGTGAGTGTGTGTGAGTTTGTGTGTGAGTGTGTGAGTGTGTGTGCGCGTGTGTGTGTGAATGTGTGTGTGTGTGAGAGTGTGTGTGTGTGACTGTGTGTGTATTTATATAGTGTGTGTCTGTGTTTGTTTGTGTGTGTGCGTGAGTGTGAATGTGTGTGTGAGTGTGTGTGTGTATGTGTGTGTGTGTGAGTGTGTGTGTGTGAGTGTGAGAGTGAGTGTGTATGTTTATATAGTGTGTGTCTGTCTGAGTGTGTGTGTGTGTTTATATAGTGCGTGTCTGTCTGAGTGTTGGCGTGTGTGTGAGCGTGTGAGCGTGTGTGTGTGTGTGTGCGTGTGCCTGTGAGTGTGTGTGTATTTATATAGTGTGTGTCTGTCTGAGTGTTTGTTTGTGTGTGTGAGTGTGTGTGTGAGTGTGTGTGAGTGAGTGTGTGTGGGTATGAGTGTTTATATAGTGTGTCTGTCTGAGAGTTTGTGAGTGTGTGTGTGAGTGTGAGTGTGAGTGTGAGTGAGAGTGTGAGTGTGTGTAGTGTGTAAGGACACCCTGCAGCCTCCTTGGCTCCAGGTAAGGAAACCCCTGCTTGTCCAGCCCCTGTCCATAATGCAGACCCTCTGTTCTTGGCAACATCCTGGTCATTTGTGTCTTGCTGAATCTGAAGCATTCGGTCTTGGATCTGGGAGTGAGGGAGGTGGGGGGGGGGATGGGAAACAAGATCCGAGCACCTCCCCCCACCCCCCACCAGAACGTCACTCCTTTCTGTTGGCACAGAGTGTCCCTCTGAGTGTCCTGGGAGCTGAGAGGGCCACTGAGCCAAACTCCCTCAGTGGGCACCAAGACCTCTCCGCTCTGAGAACCCAGCTCCCACATTCCTGCTCCAAGTCTGCCTTCCCGTCAAAGTATGCCTCTTGAAGCCAGCCCAACATTTCCACAGTGAAGACCAATTTTCTCCGACATTCAGTTTATAACCCGTCAATTCCAATCAGCAAGTCATTCCAATCTGGCAAGGGGAATGAGCACTCTATCTCCAGGAGGAAACAGTCTCACACACCAGGGCCTCGAATCAAAGTGTTCTTCCAGATTGCTGCTCAGCTGGCAGTGAGCAAGCGCACTCACAGTCCTCTCTCCCAGGAGGACAGCTGCCCACCCAGCATCCAGATTTTACGCCCTGAGACTGTATAGCACACTCAGTCAGCAGTCCCCCTCCGACCTGTCCCCTCTCCCTACAGCCCAACAACAGGAACCCCAAACCCTCCCCTGAGTGGTACCCTCCCACACCACACACAGGAAACCGAGAGTGGCACTGTGCCTGGTATAGGGGGCACAGTATATCACACAGGGTAGCCTGAGGAAACACCCAACTCAGAGACATTGTCCACACCAGGGTGCGCACACACACTCATACAAACATGTACACAACATAGATACACACTCAAATTCAAACACACACTCACTCACACACAACAGGAGATCTCCCAGAATGGTGCACAGGCTGAGGAACGAGAGTGGAGCAGACAGACTTCTCTCCCTGAGAGGGGAGATTCCTTCGCGGCCTTCCGTTATCATGGCTGATCTTCCAAATAACCCAGGAGCTGGCAAACAGCCAGGCTTGGGATGCTAATGGACATGCTGATCACATCAATGATTCCAATCACTGCCCCTTGACATTCAGTAGTGCGACTGTCACTGAATTGTCCATAAACAACATCCCAAGCAATATCATTGATCACACACTCATACAAACATGTACACAACATAGATACACACTCAAATTCAAACACACACTCACTCACACACAACAGGAGATCTCCCAGAATGGTGCACAGCGGTTTGATAAGGCAGTTCACCCCCACCTTCTCAAGGGGCAACTAGGGTTCTTGGTGACGTCCTGCGCAAGGATACACCGGAGCACAGCCCGAGCTCAGTCTGTTGACACCTGAAGACAGCCCAGAATGAGGAAACACACCACAAACACTCCTTCACGGTCCCCAAAACACACCCAGGTGATGGAAGGTGAAAGCGCACAGAGCTCCCAGGGAAGCAGTTGGTGAAGAATCAGCTGCCAAGCGTACCCAATCACCACTGGGGTCTTGTCTACCCACCCACAGCCACGGCTGGGGGGTGAAAGAAGTCCAAAGCAGGATGAGCAGGTTGGAGGGAACCTGGCAGAGAACATGACAGTGACAAGAACATACACTGCCCGTGGCTGCTGCATTACTGCTGAGCAAATCTGATGGCCATTGTATCTGAACAACATCATCATCCAGGAACCAAATCCACCTCAGCTTCCTGTCTGGAAACCACCAACAGCACCCAATTCGTCCTTCCAGCTGGAGGGGGTTCCCTTGTCAGGTCCACCCTGAGATAATGAGGCGGAAACTGGAACCATGATTTGGAGATGGTGGTGTTGGACTGGGGTGGACAAAGTTAGAAATCACACAGCACCAGGTTCCAGTCCAACAGGCACTAGCTTTCGGAGCGCTGCTCCTTCACCAGGTGGTTGGACCCAGTGTACCAGGGGAGATCTCACCGAAGGAGCAAGGCACCATCACATCGCCTGGACTCCAAGCTCCCACACAGAAAGGCCGTTGGAACAGTTCCTAACTGTGGTCATGAAGCTAAATGTAGAATACAGTGTTACAGTGACAGAGAAGGTGCAGAGAAAGACCACTCTTATATAGGAGGGCATTCACAAGTCTCATACCAGCAGGAAAGGAACTCTACTTCAACCTGTCCGATTGTGGTTTCACAGCCTTGCATCTTTCCCAAGCAGACAGGATGGATGAGAGTATAACCTGCTGGGAAGAGGTCTATGAGGGTGTTGGCTGCTTTCCCGAGGGAGATGGAGTCAGTGGATGGGAGGCTGGTTTGTGTGATGGACTGGGCTGCGTTCACAACTCTCGACAGGGTCTTGTGGTCTTGGTCAAGATTAGAGTGATGCTGGAAAAGCACAGCAGGTCAGGCAGCATCCGAGGAGCAGGAGAGTCAACATTTCGGGCATAACCTCTTCACCAGGAATGTGGATAGCATTTTTACAGGAAGGGGGTGGGAGGTGGTGTCAACCAGGTAGCTGTGGGAGTCAGTGGGTTTGTCGTAGATGTCTGTGTTGAGTCGGTCACCATTGTTGGAGATGGAGAAGTCCAGGAAAGGGAGGGAGGTGTCTGAGATGGTCCAGGTGAACTTGAGGTCAGAGTGGAAGGTGTTGGTGAAGTTGATGAACTATTCACCCTCCTTGTGGGAGTATGAGGTGGGACCAATACAGACATCAATGTAGTGGAGGAAAAGGTGGGGAATGGTACCAATGTAACTGCGGAAGATGGACTGTTCCACGTACCTGACAGAGAGACAGGCATAGCTGGGGCCCATGCGGATGCCCATGGCTGCCACCTTGGTCTGGAGGAAGTGCGAGGATTGGAAAGAGAAGTTGTTGAGGGTGAGGACCAGTTCAGCCAGGCAGACGAGGGTGTCGGTGGAAGGGTACTGGTTGGGGTGGCGTGAGAGGAAAAACAGAGTGCTTGGAGATCCTGGTCATGGTGGATGGATGTGTACAGGGTAATACACTGGCCTGGAGTCTGGAGTCAGCAGTAAGGACTCACATGCCAGCACAGCAGCTGAGAACTTACGTCTCAGTTCATCAGATCCAACAGCAAAGTGGACAGACTTGGAGCAGAAACGGTGCCCTTTGACACTAACAGATTGTTGGAAAGAGTCCGATCAGATAGGGGAATGTGCTGTCCTTCCCCAGTCTGGACCTGGCTCACTCTCACAGCTCCTGTAATGAGGAGGTTCCCCTTCAATGGGGTCAGCCCCAGCCTGACCTGATGTTGTGTTGGTTCAATCCACAGGGAGGCGCTCTGACACGGTTAGTGCTATCCCTGAGGATCACAGTCTCAATACTGGTCATCTCGACGTTCAGTTGTGAAGTTGGTTTGTCCATGAAAAGGGATAATAACGTCATTGGAAACTCACTCCAGGGCGTCCTGCGAAAGTCATTTCAGTTGATTTTCGACAGATCGTTTCTATTATAATCAGAGTTCCAAGCCAGTCACGTCAATGTGTTCAACAGCTGCCCACAAACTTCACAAGAAATTCTCCAACCTTACATTTCTGACAAAATTTCCATGTCAGCTTCAATAATCCACTTCGGAAAACAACTTGTTTTTGATCTCGGTATTTCCAGCTGCAGAGAGCAGCACCCAGTGTGTCAGGAGTGGGTCTATCCTGCACAGGACACAGTGATCCCAGTGATGGACAACAGCAGCAATGCATTCCCACAGCCTTCCACTAACTGGTATTGTGGGCACAGCTTGGGGCCTTGGCATTTGCTCCATTCAGTCAGGGCAGAGAGAGAGAGAGAGAGAGAGAGAGAGACTGTCCCCCATTTTCAATCTTCTGTCATGTCTGTGGTGGAGTCGCAGAGTCATAGAGATGTATAGCATTGAAACAGACCCTTCAGTCCAACCCGTCCATGCCAACCAGATATCCCAACCCAATCTAGTCCCACCTGCCAGCACTTGGCCCCCTAACCTCTAAACCCTTCCTATTCATATACCCATCCAAATGCCTTTTAAATGTTGCAGTTGTACCAGCCTCCACTACATCCTCTGGCAGCTCATTCCATACACGTACCACCTTCTGTGTGAAAACGTTGCCCCTGAGGCCTCTTTTCAATCTTTCCCCTCTCACCCTAAACCTATGCCCTCTAGTTCTGGACTCTCGCACCCCAGGGAAACGACTGTGTCTATTTACCCTATCCATGATTTGGAGATGCTGGTGTTGGACCGGGTTGTACAAAATTAAAAATCACACAACACCAGGTTTAATTGGAAGCACTAGCTTTCGGAGCGACACTCCTTCATCAGGTGGTTGTGGAGAATAAGATTGTAAGACACAGAATTGATAGGAAACGTTTACAGTGTGATATAACGGAAATTATATATTGAAAAAAACTTGGATTGTTTGTTAAATCTCTCATCCTTTTGAATGACCATGTTGGTTTCAGTTCTTTCATCTGTAAATTGCAAAACTTTCTTTAAAAGTTACATTCTCAAGTGAACTTTAACAATTTGTCTCACAGGCTACAGGCGAGGATGCCCTGAGGCATGGTACATTGGTTGACCAAGCAGAGGCTATTTTCTGGATTAGAGTGGTGCTGGAAGAGCACAGCAGTTCAGGCAGCATCCAAGGAGCAGTGAAATCAACGTTTCGGGCAAAAGCCCTTCATCAGGAATACAGCTATGGTAACGGATAATGGACACCACACAACAATCAACAGACAGGAGTGTTCCCTCCCAGTTGGAGAACACTTCAGTGGTCTGGGACATTCAACCTTGCGCCTTCAGATGACCATCCTCCAAGGCGGACTTCAGGATAGGCAACAACGCATAGTAGCCAAGCAGAGGCTGATAGTCATGTTGGGTACCCATGGGAATGGCCTCAACCAGGACATTGGGTTCATATCACACAACAGGTGACCCCATTGCATTATACACCAACAGACAGACAGACCCCGGCCTCTGGAACTGCTCGGACGCCAGTAGCAGCTACTATCCCCATGGTGATGGATGACATCACTTCCGCCCCTCATCATGGCCGCTTCCACAGCCACTTCTGCCCCTCGCAATTCCTCATGCACTACACGTGACATCACGTCCGCCCCTCATGTCAACTCTGATGTCACATGCTCAGTGACTTCTGCCCACCAACGCCACTCACCTGCATTCTGCTGACACGCCCCCCGCAGATCCCACTGTCACCATCTCTGCCCCCCGGAACATCACACCACCCCTGCTCATGACTCCATCCCCATTCCCCCACCATCACACCCACTCCAGTTACAGGTTCCGCCCCCACTCCCAGCTCTACACCCACACCAGATCCCAGCTTCCAGCCCTGCCGAGTTTTCACCATCCCTCCAGATCTCCCCCTCACTGAGGATGAACGATCAGTCCTCAGCAAAGGACTCACCTTCATCCCCCTCCGTCCACGCATCAATGAATTTAATACACGCCGTGACATCAAACAATTCTTCCATCGCCTCCGCCTCCGAGCTTACTTTCACAATCAGGACTCCCGCCGACCTTCCGAGGACCCCTTCGCCCACCTCTAACACACTGCATCCACCTGGACACCCCGCGCTGGCCTATTACCCGCCCTTGACCTCTTCATTTCCTCAACCTGTCTACCCCCCTCCCCCACTCCAACCTCTCATCCTCACAACGCGCAGCCCTCCAATCCCTCTGCTCCAATCCCAACCTCACCATCAAGCCAGCAGATAAAGGGGGCGCAATGGTTGTCTGGTGCACTGACCTCTACACCGCTGAAGCCAAACGCCAACTCGAGGACACCTCTTCCTACTGCCCCCTCGACCATGACCCTACCTCCCATCACCAAATCATCATCTCCCAGACCATACAGAACCTCATCACCTCAGGAGATCTCCCACCCACAGCTTCCAACCTCATAGTCCGGGAATCCCACACTGCCCGATTCTACCTCCTTCCCAAGATCCACAAGCCTGAACACCCTGGCCGACCCATTGCCTCAGCATGCTCCTGCCCCACTGAACTCATCTCTACCTACCTCGACACTGTCCTATCCCCCCTAGTCCAGGAACTCCCCACATATGTTCGAGACACCACCCACGCCCTCCACCTCCTCCAAGACTTCCGTTTCCCCGCCCCCAATGCCTCATCTTCACCATGGATATCCAATCCCTCTACACCTCCATCCGCCATGACCAGGGCCTCCAAGCCCTCCGTTGTTTCCTCTCCAGACGTCCCCAACAGCACCCTTCCACCAACACTCTCATTGATTTGACTGAACTGGTCCTCACCCTTAACAATTTCTCCTTTGAATCCTCCCACTTCCTCCAGACCAAAAGGGTAGCCATGGGCACACGTATGGGCCCCAGCTATGCCTGTCTCTTTGTTGGCTACGTAGAGCAGTTGATCTTCCGTAATTACACCGGCACCACTCCCCACCTCTTCCTCCGCTACATTGATGACTGCATTGGCACCACCTCGTGCTCCCGTGAGGAGGTTGAGCAATTCATCAACTTCACCAACACATTCCACCCTGACCTTAAATTTACCTGGACCATCTCTGACATCTCCCTCCCCTTCCTGGACCTCTCCATCTCCATTAATGACGACCGACTTGACACCGACATTTTTTACAAACCCACCAACTCCCACAGCTACCTGGATTACACCTCTTCCCACCCTACCTCCTGCAAAAATGCCATCCCTTATTCCCAATTCCTCCACCTCCGCTGGATCTGCTCCCAGGAGGACCAGTTCCACCATAGAACACACCAGATGGCCTCCTTCTTTAGAGACCGCAATTTCCCTTCCCACGTGGTTAAAGATGCCCTCCAACGCATCTCGTCCACATCCCGCATCTCCGCCCTCAGACCCCACCCCTCCAACCGTAACAAGGACAGAACGCCCCTGGTGCTCACCTTCCACACAACCAACCTTCGCATAAACCAAATCATCCGCCGACATTTCCGCCACCTCCAAACAGACCCCACCACCAGGGATATATTTCCCTCCCCACCCCTTTCCGCCTTCCGCAAAGACCGTTCCCTCCGTGACTACCTGGTCAGGTCCATGCCCCCCTACAACCCACCCTCCCATCCTGGCACTTTCCCCTGCCACCGCAGGAACTGTAAAACCTGCGCCCACACCTCCTCCCTCACCTCTATCCAAGGCCCTAAAGGAGCCTTCCACATCCATCAAAGTTTTACCTGCACATCCACCAATGTCATTTATTGTATCCGTTGCTCCCGATGCGGTCTCCTCTACATTGGGGAGACTGGGCACCTCCTAGTAGACCGCTTTAGGGAACATCTCTGGGACACCCGCACCAATCAACCACACCGCCCCGTGGCCCAACATTTCAACTCCCCCTCCCACTCTGCCGAGGACATGGAGGTCCTGGGCCTCCTTCACCGCCGCTCCCTCACCACCAGACGCCTGGAGGAAGAACGCCTCATCTTCCGTTTCGGAACACTTCAACCCCAGGGCATCAATGTGGACTTCAACAGCTTCCTCATTTCCCCTTCCCCCACCTCACCCTAGTTCCAAACTTCCAGCTCAGCACTGTCCCCATGACTTGTCCTACCTGCCTATCTTCCTTTCCCCCATCCACTCCACCCTCATCTCTGACCTATCACCTTCATCCCCTCCCCCACTCACCCATTGTACTCTGTGCTACTTTCTCCCCACCCCCACCCTCCTCTCATTTATCTCTCCACCCTTCAGGCTCTCTGCCTCTATTCCTGATGAAGGGCTTTTGCCCAAAACATCGGTTTTCCTGCTCCTCGGATGCTGCCTGAACTGCTGTGCTTTTCCAGCACCACTCTAATCTAGACTCTGGTTTCCAGCAACTGCAGTCATTGTTTTTACCGAGATAGACAGACACTCACACACATGCACACACACATATAAATTTGCGGGGTGAATTTGTACTTGCAGAATTACATTTTACTTTCCTCAAAAACTGCATGAAAATCCATGTAAGATTCTGTAAATCTGTTTTTTAGATTAGAATCAGTCTGACCATTGTGGCACAGACAGCCCCACACAGGAAAGCTAACACCTTCAATACATTATCTGGGCCGACATAACACCAGTTGTTAAAGTTCACTTAAGAATGTAAATTGAAAAATGTTCTGCTGCTTACATATGAAAGAACTGAAACCAACATGTTCATTCTAAAAGATGAGAGACTTAACAAACAGTCCAGGTCCTTTTCAAAATATAATTTCCGTTACATCACACTGTAAACGTTTGCTATAAATTCTGTGTTTTACGATCTTATTCTCCACAACCACCTGAGGAAGGAGCAGCGCTCCGAAAGCTAGTGCTTCCACATAAACCTGTTGGACGATAACCTCGTGGTTTGTGATTTTTAACTTTACCCTATCCATGCCCCTCATGGTTTTATAAATCTCTATAAGGTCACCCCTCAGCCTCCGAGGCTCCAGGGATAACAGCCCCAGCTTGTTCAGCCTCTCCCTATAGCTCAAATCCTCCAACCCTGGCAACATCCTTGTAAATCTTTCCTGAACCCTTTCAAGTTTCACAACATTTTTCCGATAGGAAGGAGACCAGAATTGCACGCAATATTCCAAAAGTGGCCTAACCAATGTCCTGTACAGCCGCAACATGATCACCCAACTCCTGTACTCAATACTCTGACCAATAAAAGAAACCATACCAAACGCTGCCTTCGCTCTCCTATCTACCTGCGACTCCACTTTCAAGGAGCTATGAACCTGCACTCCAAGGTCTCTTTGTTCAGCAACACGCCCTAGGACCTTATCATTAAGTGTATAATTCCTGCTAAGATTTGCTTTCCCAAAATGCAGCACCTTGCATTTATCTGAATTAAACTCCATCTGTCACTTCTAGCCCATTGGCCCATCTGGTCCAGATCCTGTTGTAATCTGAGGTAACCCTCTTCGCTGTCCACTACACCTCCAATTTTGGTGTCATCTGCAAACTTACTAACTGTACCTCGAATGCGAGCATCCAAATCATTTATATAAATGACAAAAAGTAGAGGACCCAGCACTGATCCTTGTGGCACTCCACTGGTCACAGGCCTCCAGTCTGAAAAACAACCCTCCACCCCCACCGTCTGTCTCCTACCTTTGAGCCAGTTCTGTATCCACCCACAGCAGCCACCCAGTTCCAATCAGGAGCCCGGCACTGGACACACTATCCCAGCAGGGACATTACCAAAGGCCAGTCCGACTGCAGTCAGACCTCTGTCCTTACATTGTCCTTGAGAAGGACAATGCTCCATTAGCCTTCTCTCTCAGTCCCTGGGACCTGCAAACTGACTCCCTGTCATTCATGCGCAAGATCTCCCCCCATCTCCCCAGAACCACAACCGCAGAACCCCTACACTGGTCCTTCCTGAGGAACTGGATACATTCACACTCAGCCAAATGTCACTGCAGCTCGGACTCACCTGCAGACCCCCCTCGCCCAGTCTGTATCCCACTGCAGACTCCCCTCACCCAGTCTGTATCCCACTGCAGACCCCCCTCAACCAGTCTGTATCCCACTGCAGACTCCCCTCACCCAGTCTGTATCCCACTGAAGTCTCCCCTACACCCAGTCTGTATCCCACTGCGGACTCCCCACACCCAGTCTGTATACCACTGCAGACCCCACTCACCCAGTCTGTATCCCATTGCAGACCCCCCTCACCCAGTCTGTATCCCACTGCAGACTCCCCTCACCCAGTCTGTATCCCACTGCAGACTCCCCTCACCCAGTCTGAATCTCACTGCAGTCTCCCTACACCCAGTCTGTATTCTGCAATGGGGTCACTCACACCTCCTGTGTTCCCCACCAGCCTTGGTGTCATTGTCCAAATTGGGTGTTGTACAATCTGTCCCTTCCTCCCGGTTCTGGATGTTCACGGTGAATAGCCAAGCCTGGTCCCCGTGGGACCCCGTCCTCCCAGCTTGCTGACCCTCTACACAAATCGATTCAGTTCTTTGGATACACTGCAACACAATGGGGAGCAGTCACTTTATCCCTTTACTGCACTTTGACCTCTCCTGTGACGGTGACACTTGTTGTTTCCTCTCTCTGTCTCCTCCCTTGTGTCTCTGTCTCATCATCATCCATCTGGATCCTGCAGCCGTGAATATCTGACCCAAACCACACACTCACTGTGTCTGCTCTGTTATTGGGAGAGACAGACAAAGTGCAGACGCTGGAATCCAAAGCAGACAGGCGGGTGGTTGGAAGAGCACAGCAAGCCAAGAAGGGTAACACTCGAAACGTTGACTTCTCCACCTCCTGATGCTGCCTGGCTTACTGTGTTCTCCCAGCCTCTTCCCAGTCCACTATTCCAGGGAGAGGCTGGACTGGTTGGGAATTCTTCACTGGGGTGTAGGGGGCTGAGTGGTGACCTTATGGGGGCTTAGAAAACAGTCCAGGTGAAGGACAGGTGTCTTGTCACAACGATAGGGGATTTCACGACTCAGGGGCATATTTTTAAGGTGAGAAGTCAAAGGTTTTAAAAAGACTTGACGGGCAAATGTTTTGCACAGAGAGCTGTTTTTGTGTTGAATGGCCTTCCAGAGGAAGTGGTGGATGTGGGTATACATTTGGATCAGTCCATGGATAGGAAAGGTTTGGAGGGATCTGGGCCAGGAGCAGGCAGGGGGGACGAGTTTAGTTTGGGATTATGGACAGCACGGACTGGTTGGACTGTAGGGTCTGTTTCCGTCCTGTCTGACTGTATGTTCGATTCACTGACAGTAACTTCTCTCCGTCCTCTCGTCCATTATGAAGCTCTTACTGTCTGTTTTGATGTTGCTGAACATGTGAAATGGCAGAATTGCAGCGATGGAATTGGCCATTGGCCTTAGATTGGTTGAGTGTGACTCTGTGGTGAAGGACAGGCTCCTGTAACCCAGACCCAGGGTCATTGCTATCTCCCTTTCCCCACTCGGTCCTCAACCCAGCAACGTCTCAGGAAGATGTGCACACTGAACTCAACGTCATGTGCAAGCATTCCACATCAGTGAAGCAAATCCCAGGCAGCGTTCTGGAATATTCCAAAGGCAAAACGACATTGATTTTGGGCAGGGGAAGCAATTTCTTTTGTTTTTGAAGTCTCGCATGCTCAGTTTCGAGTTGGGTTGTCAAACTACAGCACAGCATCCAAACATAACATTTTCAGTTTGAGTGTTTCCATTTTACTTGAAGTGGTCGGAATGTCATTTTTCCTGAGCTTGATAACTGGAAGTGGGCAGCCATTGCCAGAATGACTCAAGCACCAATCCTCACACCGGTCAACATACCTCTCTGTGACAGAGACGGGAGACTGGATGGTGGTGGGGGGGGGGGGGGTGGGCTATCACCAACAAGGTAGCTTTCCGATTCACCTGCCACACACCACCCTCACTTTGTGGGGGTTTGGTGCCGAATTGAAAGTCAGAGCGACCTTTCTTGCGGCCAAAATCTCTGACAGATTTTGCTGCGGTTCGCCAGGTCTTGGTACCATTCTGTCCCTCCCATTCCAAATCTCCCCAGTTGCCCCAATCCTCCGATACGGTAGATGTATCCTTCTCCACAGCAAGTGACCGGGCACCCTTCTGAAGTTGAATTTGGCATTTGTTCATTATCTGAGAGTGTCTGCAGCACTTTGTGCTTTCTGATTTCCCACTTCCACTGCTCGCAGCGTTACGGTCTTTTTGTTTAATTGAAATGCAGCGTGCTGCGATCTTGACAGAGTCACCATTCAGCTGCAGGGTCCAGAGAGACTGCCCCTGCAACACGTTGACCAATCCTTCATCCAGCTCCCTGCTCAATCACACCCCAAGCGCAGACATTCACCGAGATACCTCAGACTGCACGGCACGGTGGCACAGTGGTTAGCACTGCTGCCTCACAGCGCCAGAGACCCGGGTTCAATTCCCGCCTCAGGCGACTGACTGTGTGGAGTTTGCACGTTCTCCCCGTGTCTGGGTGGGTTTCCTCCGGGTGCTCCGGTTTCCTCCCACAGTCCAAAGATGTGCAGGTCAGGTGAATTGGCCATGCTAAATTGTCCGTAGTGTTAGGTAAGGGGTAAATGTAGGGGTATGGGTGGGTTGCGCTTCGGCGGGTCGGTGTGGACTTGTTGGGCCGAAGGGCCTGTTTCCACACTGTAAACTAATCTAATCTAACCTAAGCACCTTCCAAACACACGACCACTTCCATCTCGAAGGACAAGGGGCAGCAGATACATGGGAACACCACCCCCTGCACGTCCCCCTTCTGAGCCACTCACCATCCTGACTTGGAAATGTATCGCCGTTCCTTCACTGTCACTGGGTCACAATCCTGGAAGTCCCCCCCTGAAGGGCATTGTGGGTCAAGCCACAGCATATGGGCTGCAGCGGCTCAAGAAGGCAGCTCACCCCCACCTTCACAAGGGGCAACTAGGGACGGGCAGTATATGGTGGCCACATCTCAGGACACAACTTTTAAAGACGTGTAAACCAATAAGTGAACAGGAAGTAATGGGCGGTTCACTCAAGAACTGAACAAGCTGCCTTTACCAAGAGAGCAGTAACCTTGGCTTCTTGTCTTGACAGGTCACTCAGACTCTGGGATGTTTTGGGGGGGTGGTTTCTTGCTGGTGTCTCGTGTTATGTTTTGGCTCTGTGCACATTCTCCCATCAGACATATCCCACGAAGGAACCTCATGTGACCACTAGCAATGGGGTATGAGGTCTCTGGGATATCTGGGCTGGGGGTGGACTGTGACTCAGAGGGAATGTGACCCCAGTACTGCTCTCCAAGAGACAACATGATGGGAGGAAGCTTTCAGCGAGAACAGGGGACAGGGTTGAGACCATTGTGCCCAGATTTGAGAGGCTTCCTGTGGAGCAGAGGTGTGACAGACCATGAAACATCACAATGACACACACACACACAGCACCTTTCAGTCTGAGCAGATCAGCCAGGGCACCTGGACCCCACAGCAACCTTGCACCGATATCACAGAGCTGCACATCACTGAGTATCAATCCAACACAGCTACTACAGTCACAAAGGCATCTCACACTCCATTCCAACACAGACGTGAACAGGATCCATTAGCCCTTCTCAGACTGTACTGTATACCAGAGCCTGGCATATCCTTCGATACACTTTCCAATCGGATTTTATATTCATACACAAGAGACAGTTCCTTTCAAGTGTGAAGACTGATCTTCTTGATTTGTCTCTCTCCTTGAATAAGATCTTACAGCGAGACAGCAAACGATGTGACCTGTCCCCTCTCAGCCTCTGGGCTGTCTCACAGACTGACGTAGCTCCAGCAAACACTGAGTGTAAATGGTCAGCTGAAGCTCAGCTCCTGAAACCACAAACAAACACAACTCAGTCTGAGCTGGACCAAGACACCAAGCTCCTGTTTCATTCACACCTTTTGGGAATTTTTACAGATTGGGAAGAGAGCTGCCTGCAGATTACCCAGTTTGGAAAAAAAACAATGGAGCCGGACATGTGAACACACAAAAGGACTGAATCTCAGGCAACAGCTGTTGGGTTAAATTGAGAAAGAAATGAGACGGGTGAGGGCAGAATTGGGTACACTTCCTTTCCCTCAGCCTCTTGAGATAATGTAAACTCCTGGGACACACCCATTCACTGAGAACTGAAGGATATCTATAAATTAAACACCTGTGGTCTCAGGTTAAAGTCTCACACCACAAGGAGTCTTTAAAACCTACTCCTGATCTTCCTTTTTGTACTCAGCACTTTTCTTTGATTGAAACACTTCCACCAGGGTTGTGTATATGTGTTTGTTGTCACATTTCATTGTTTTTGTCAGGCTTACTCAGTTAGAAACGTCCTCCTGCCTTCACTCAAGAAAAGACCCAACCGATATTCACTCAGGACGTTAAGGCATGTATCAGATAGAATTTAACAAAAAAACATGCAACGTGACAAAGATTTGTGGTGAGCCAGAGAATCAGGTAGGTTCAGGAACCAAGTGACGATGATATAAAAGGTATAAAGTGAAATAAGACAACCATAGGGAAACGGAGTGAGTAATAAAAAATGAACAGTCAGAGCTTCTTTTGAAATGCAGCTCGATTTTGACTGTCACTCGGTTGTAAGCCCAGTGTGACAGAGCTCCATGCCATGAAGCATTAAAGACCTCTGGTGGAGCGGCTTGAAGTGTTGTCGGACAGGAAAGCTGGGTCCTCACCTCAGCTCCTCAGCTCACCCAACCACGCGACCTCAATGGATTAGGTGCCCTACAGCACTCTTGGTGTGAGAAATCCCAACAATTCCACAGCCGATTTCTGTGTGCATTCTGTCACTTTGAGTGACCATCAGTCTCTTTCCAAGTCTGAGACTGATATTACTCCAGTCTCTGGATAATTGGCAGTCAGCACCTGCATGAGAAAGAAGCACACAGGGACGATCTCTGAGAAACTGTGGCTCAGCCTCTCACTGACTCTGCAGACCATCAGGATGATACAACGTTCCCACCTTCCAGCTCAATCAATCACTGTTTTCATGCAGACCATGATTTTCCTTCCCCCCAGCTCTGTGCATGCATGTGGAAAAACCTTTCCTAACATCACGCCTGAAGAGTTCTGGCTCGGATTGTTAAATTATGTATCACAATCCCAGAGCTCCCTCCCTTTCCCAGACACAGCACAAATATCAGCCTGCTCACTCCATCTGTTCTCGCCAATATCTTGACAATTAAGTCATACATCGCTGGTTACCATCGGGATACGGGAGGTGGCTGTGAGGCTTTCACACAGCAGGGGATGCAATCTCAGCTCGGAATGCCATCCTCATAGTTCAGCTTTCAATCCCTGTCCAATGACACTATCACACCCTGCCGACTCCCAACCCCAGGCCAACACACACCTTGGGCACGGGATGGGGGATGGGTGAGGGGGGGGGGGTCTCAAACCACTGCTTTCCCTCAATTCCTTTCTGCAGATGAGCCCCACCACTGTTTCATTCTCTGGGACAGACAGGCACGTGGTGCAGTGCGAAAGAGAGTCATTCTGCCCATTGAGTTCGCTGCTGTCCCCCAAGGATGAATCCAGTCAGTCCCTCACTCCATCCGTGTCACCCCCCTCACTATCCCATTTCCTTTCAGCATCATTCACTGTCTCCCAGATAATCCCCATCCATTCCCACCTCAACATC
The DNA here is from genome assembly GCF_037043375.1 of Chiloscyllium plagiosum. Classification (NCBI taxonomy): domain Eukaryota; kingdom Metazoa; phylum Chordata; class Chondrichthyes; order Orectolobiformes; family Hemiscylliidae; genus Chiloscyllium; species Chiloscyllium plagiosum. Next base: position 3,569,948 of record NW_028270186.1, on the reverse strand, counting down.
CACAACACCCCCATTCCTTCCTCAGAACCAGTGCTTCCTCGTAATACATCCCTCAGCCCCCCCCCCCCCCCCAGCTGCTTCTGCGATCCAAGTAGCCCAGGTTATGGAGCATTCCTGAGACTGGGAGAGGAGAGGAAGGGTCCTGGGAGGACAGTAGATAAGGTGCAGGGACGGAGCCTCATGTGTGTGTTCACTGTCCAACAGAGGGGTGTTTCAGGAGTAGGACTGCCCCTCAGTCTTCCCCAACTCCAGTCTCTGCATTTGAAGGGAGAGAGACAGAGATAGAGAGAGGGAGAGAGAGGGAGAGAGATTCCCTGGGGATTCAGACAGGACCGAGGGGAGGTGGGAAGTGAGTAAAGGCTGTAATGATTGATCTGTCAGGCTTGGGTGGGTGGAGGGTGAGAGAAACAGCTATGCTGTGGCCCACATTTCATCGTGCAGATGGGAGAGCGTCGTAAGGCTGAGGAGCTCTCAGTGCGGTGGGACAGATGAGCACAGACATGAGGCGAAGCAAGGACAATGCTGTGGGAGAAATCACAGCTGGCTTATATCTGTCAAACAGAGGCCATTGCCACCCTCCATGGACAGGGTGTGAGACACTGCATTCCTTATGTGTCCCAGAGCCAGGACTCAATCACTGAGCTCCACCTACTGCCTCCGCCATACACCTGATGTAAGCGTGAGCTCAGAGCAAAGGCATTGCCCATCTCATCCAACATGTACACGTGTGTTACAGAGTACACAAGGTCTCTCTGAGGCAGAATTACTGGGATCAAAACATTTCTGTCCACAGACACTGCCAGATCAGCTGAGTTTCTCCAGCAATTCCTGCTTCCTACCCAGAAGGTGCAAAGCTGTGCAGGTTAGAGTGAATTGGCCATGCTAAATTGCCCCTTAGGGATGTGTAGGTTTGGTGCATTAGTCAGGTTTAAATATAGGGGAGGGGAATGGGTCTGGGTGCATGAGATGCTATCCTTTATACTAACAGGAGTAAAAGTAAGGAAGTGACACAGGACATTGGAGAGACCACAACTCAGATATTGTGCATATTTTCGGTCTCTCTGCTTAAGGACGGATGTAAATGCTTTGAAGGCAGATAAGGGGAGGTTTACTGGACTGATCCCTGGAATGAATGAGCTGCCTGATGAGGAGAGGTTCACTGGACTGGGTTTGTTTCCACTGGACCGCACACCAGTGACAGACTGACCTGACTGAAGTCTAGGAGACCCTGATTAGGAGCTCCCAACAAGGGGCACATGGAAAACAGGTTGCCTCATGGGATTGAGTCCAGGATTAGGAGACAGTGTTTTAATATGAGGGACCTCCCTTTCAGGACAGAGATGAGGAGAATGTTTTTTCCCTCAGAGGGTTGTGTGAGTTTGGAACTTTCTGCCTCAGAAAGTGGTGGAGCCGAGGTCATTGAATCTTTTCCAGACAGAGCTGGATAGACTTGTGTTGGACAGAGGGATCAAAGGTGGTTAGTGAGAGATGGGAATGTGGGATCCAAAACACAGACAGATCAGGAGTGAGCTGACTGAAGAGGGGCCGAATGGTCTCCCCTGCTCTGGTTTCTTAATGGAAGGTTGTCCCTGCTCACACACAGCGCTCTGTGTGATTGGAACCTCAGCCAGGATACATCCACAGGACAAGATTAGCCATAACTGATGGAGATGGTTCTGCCCAGCGGAGAGGAACAGGCCAATCCCAGCTCACCCCTGGGTTTCCAGACTCTTCCATGTGGTGGAGGGGGAGTTGCTGAGTGAGTTCCATTGGAGACAGACTCACCACAGCTCAGAGAGTAACCAAACCAGGAAACACTCCCCCACAACGGGGCGGCCAACAGAGACATTCAACATGGGAGGATGGCGTGGTTCTCCTTGATGGGGGATTGAAGCGAGGAGAGATGGTGTTCTTCAGAGCTGTTCTGGGAGGGGGGGCATGGTCAGCAGGTGGTGCCATCTGAAACACCTGCTATGACAGACTTGCTGAAATACTATGTGCATTCCTGTCAAACCCCATCTGGTTCACCAGCCGTCCCTCAGAGTATTGGCCCGTTGGCCTCTAACTCAGCTCAGAATCACAGTGAGTTCTCAGCTTCTTCCGTGGCCTCTGATATTGCCTGGCAACCCTCTCAGCTTGACATGGCTGGGGAGGGGTGGACAATCCCAGCCTACAATGGCCCAGATCTCAGCAACCCCAAGACACAGGGGGTGAGGGCAGAGCTGAATGGGGTGGGATCTGGGTAAGGGACCAGGCTAAGCACAAAGCAGCCAGAAGCTCTTGCGCTCCATTCTGCTGCTGCTGGGATGTGTGTTGTTGACTCAGCCAGCCTGGGCTTTCCAGGGAGGGGATCGGAGGGGCCTGAAACCAATAAGGCCTGGCCCCTCCCCCAGCTCCTTGAGCACATCCCCCCTCCCAGAGTGTTGGCGAGTGGAGGCAGGGTCATTGCCAGGGGTCAACAGAGTTTGGAAAGCACTAAAATAGAGAGAGCAGGTCTCTCGGGGAACACTCTGACTCACAGCGATGGGTGCCAAGGATTCTTACATTGCCAAATGTCGGCATTCTGGGCCAAATCCCATCCCCCTTCCCCCCCCACTTCAGTGCCGGACTCCTCCCCCGCTGCAGTGACCCAGCGTGGTCACACAGGCACTGGGGGCTGGTGGGGGATGGACATTGCTACCTTGACATGCCCTTCCAAACGGCTGGCCTTGCAATGCTTCTAACACATCTACAACAGCACAGTGAGCGAGAGAGAGAGACAGAGACAGAGAGAGAGAGACAGACAGAGAGAGAGAGAGAGAGAGGGAGAGAGAGAGAGAACCAGAGAGAGAGAGACAGAGAGAGAGAGAGAGAGACAGAGAGAGAGAGAGAGAGACAGAGAGAGATGGAGAGAGAGACAGAGAGAGAGAAGGAGAGAGAGACAGAGAGATGGAGAGAGAGAGAGAGAGAGAGACAGAGAGAGAGGGGGGCAGAGAGAGAGACAGAAAGAGACAGACAGAGAGAGAGACAGAGAGAGAGGGAGAGAGAGGGAGAGAGAGAGACAGAGAGGGATGGAGAGAGAGAGAGACAGAGAGAGAGAGTGAGAGAGAGAGAGAGAGAGACAGAGAGAGAGGGAGAGGGAGAGAGAGAGAGACAGAGAGAGACAGAGACAGAGAGAGAGAGAGACAGAGAGAGAGAGGGACAGAGAGAGAGACAGAGACAGATAGAGAAAGACAGAGAGAGAGAGGGAGAGAGAGAGAGACAGAGAGAGAGACAGAGAGAGAGAGGGAGAGAGAGAGAGACAGAGAGAGAGACACAGAGAGAGAGGGAGAGAGAGAGAGACAGAGAGAAGTTGGTTTGCTTTATACCAGTGGTCCCTTGTATTTCATGCTGTCTGCACTTGGAATGTCAGAAAGTCTATTCCAATGGGTCAAACTGGTGCAACAGACCCCTGACAGCAAACTGTTGAGTGAGTGGGGCAGCCAAGTGCAGACTGCACATCAGTAGAAAAGCTGTGAGCACATTCCCAGCTGTTCTCACACACACACACACACACGCACTGCCCCCGTTTCTCACAGTAACACAATGACATGGATGCCACACAGGAGCCTGATGACTGGGTCTCCATAACCAAAGCACAGACCAGAAGGCCAGAGGACATGAAAGCACCAAAGGCCATTGATCCCATTGCATCTGCTTCATCATTCAAGATCAGATCTGATTATCCTGAACTTGCCTGCTTTATTCCCCCCTCGGCGTGATTTCCTCAATGATTAAAAATCTGTCTGCCTCAGCCTTCAATATACTTCCTGACCCAGCCTGGACGGCCCCAGTGTGGGCAAGAATCTCACAGATGGACTCCCATCTGGACAGAAGAAATTCCTCCTCACCCTGACCTCCCACAGGGGGAAACATTCTCTCTGCATCTCCCCTCAGGCCCTCAGGTTATGCCCTCTGGTCCCACTCTCTCCCACAGGGGGAGACATTCTCCCTCAGGCCTCATTGTTCAATACGGTCACCTCTCCTTCCTCGAAAACTCCACTGACTACCACCCCAGCCTACGCAAGCTCTCCTGATGAGACAGTCCCTCCAACCCCAGGCTCAGCCAAGTGTACCTTCTCTGGACTGCCTCTAATGGTCAGTCTATCTTTCCTTCGAGAAGGAGGCCAAATCTGTTCACAGGATCCCAGCTGGGGTCGGGCTAGTGTCTGTAAAAAAAAGACCCTGACTTTTATATTCCAATCCCGTTGAAGTATTTGAGAAATCGAACAGTTTGGGCCTTTTCTCTCTGGAATTTGGAAGAATGAGGGGAGATAAAAATGAGGGATTCAAGATGGTAAAAGGTGTGGGTAAAATAGACGTGGAGTGGAGGCTTCCTGTTGTGGGGGCATTCCGGGATGCGAGGTCATAGTTTTAGGGTAAGGGGTAGCAAATTCAAAACAGAGTCAAGATGAGAGTGGTGCTGGAGAAGCGCAGCAGGTCAGGCAGCATCCAAGGAGCCGGAGAGTCAACGTTTCAGGCAGAAGCCCTTCACAATTCAAAACAGAGTTGAGGAGAAACTCCTTCTCCCAAAGGATTGTGAATCTGTGTAATTTGCTACCCCTTGGTGCAGTGGATGCTGCTGGGACAGTGAGTAAATTTAAGGAGGAGTCAGACAGATTTGTAATTGGTAATGGCTGAAGGGACATGGAGAGAAGGCAGGAAAATAGGGGTGAGGAGCAGATCAGCCACGACCAAATGGTGGGGCACCAATCGATGGGCTGAATGGCCTAATCCTGCTCCTGTATCTTATGAACTGATAATGGCCAACATTCCATTTGCCTTCCCTATTCCCCACTGAACAGAGATGACTGCTTTTTGTGATCTGTCCACAGGGATTCCCAAATCCCTCTGTCCTCAAGCATTCTGCAGTCTTACTGCATTTACTTCAGATTCAGCTCTTCCACTGCTCTCTGCTCAAACGGATAACCTTCCGTTTCTTCGATATTCCATCTCCCAGGGTTTTGACCTCACACCTAATCTGCAGAGTTTGTCATATCCTTGCTCCATGCCTTCCCAGCTATGTTTGTGTCAGCTCCATACTTAGCTATATTCAGTTTCCCATGTCCAAGTTTTCAACACGTAATGTAAATAATTGGATCGTGTGAGCGTGGGTGTGTGTGCGCACACACTGTGTCACTTCACTGGTTACAGGTTGCCTTCCTGAAAATTCCTCCTTTAACCCAACTCTCTGTCTTCTATTAGCCAGCCAATCCTCTATGCAAGGCAAAAAAAAAGCATCACCTCCAATACCATGGGATCTCAGCTTAGTGTGTCCTAACTTAGTGAACCCCTTCTGAAAATCCAAATTTTTGTTATTCATTCATGAAATTTAGGTTCTCACTCGGCGGGCCAGCATTTATTGCCCACCCCGAATTGCTCAGGGGGCAGTTCAGAGTCAACCCCATTGCTGTGGGTCTGGAGTCACATGTAGGGCCAGACCAGGTAAGGATGGCAGATCTCCTTCCCTTAGGGACATCAATCAACCAGATGGGGGTTTTCGAACATTCAACAATGGATTTGTGATCATCGTTCGACTCTTCATTCCAGACTTTTAAAAATCAAATTCAGATTCCACCATCTGCCATCAAACGCGGGTCACCAGAACATGGCCTGGGTCTCTGGATGGACAATCCAGTGTCAATACCATGAGACCATCGATTCTGCTGAATACATAATATATAACGTATATGATACCCACTGGATCCCTCGACGTATGGATTGAGTCAATGTGTCAGCTAGTTATAAAGGCATACTGACTCAAGGTGATCAGATTTCTAATCGCTCTCTTATTACATCTGTGATTACAGACTCAAGTGTTTTTCCAAGGGTACATGTCACATACATTTCAGATTTCTATTGGATTCACATTCTAGGGTATGCTGTGCCAGATTTGAACCTGGGGTCTCTGGATGAACAGGTCAACCATGTCATCATTTGGCCGTGACAGGTCCCCTTGCTCCATTTGCTCTCTACCACTCCTGTCTCACTCTCCGAGAATGGGAGCCTGTAGTTGCTGTTGTGAATACAGGCCAGAGTGAAGGAAAACCTGCACCCCGACCTTTCACACGCATCACCCTGGTACCTGAGGACACACTCTCTGTATCCACAATCCCAGTCATGTCCTCCTCAGAAACCTCCCCAGTAACACGCAGTGCTGCTCAGACTCATCTTGGCAATCCGCACCAATGTTTAAACAATCCCACATCAAGCCAAACGCAGCAGAGAGACAATTAGTGTTCACCCATTTCACACCATTAATGGGCTCCCTTTCCCATGGAGCACACAGCTAATCCCTTCCCTTTCCCAAGGTTTCACACGTTAATTAGCACTGGTCGCAGTCTGTTTATGAAGCTTCATTCCTGAGGAAATGGAGTGCACTCTTTCAAACAACCGAGTCCTTCCTCACAGCGAAATCAAGAGGGGTGAGAGAGCTTTCCTTAATGGGGGGACGGAAGTGGCTATTAATATTCCCCTTCCTTTCAGCCCACACAGCTTCAGAGTGCTGTGCACAGACCCCTCTCCACAATCAGCACAACCACGTTCAAATACACTCATTTCACCGCCAAGTACAAGCCCCAAGAACACACTGCCTTCAGCAGTTTCAATAGCCTTGTGTTTCTCTGACAGCAGTCCTGCTGTTTTAGCCTGTCTGTTTACGTGTGAGAGACAGTGTGTGTTTGTGTGCATGTGAGAGTGTCAGTGTATACACACTCGTAAGAGTGAGTGTGAGCATGTGTGCCAAATAGAGAATGTGTGTTATAAAGAGTGAGGGTGAATTGATTCACACGTGCAGTACACCTGCAGTATGTGTTTGCTTCAGTGCTGTTAGACTTTTGTGTCAGTCTGGAGGAGAAAGTGAGGGCTGCAGATGCTGGAGATCAGAGCTGGAAATGTGTTGCTGGAAAAGCGCAGCAGGTCAGGCAGCATACAGGGAACAGGAGAATCGACGTTTCGGGCATAAGCCCTTCTTCAGGAAGAAGGGCTTATGCCTGAAACGTCGATTCTCCTGTTCCCTGGATGCTGCCTGACCTGCTGCGCTTTTCCAGCAACACATTTCCAGTTTTGTGTCAGTCTGTTATTGTGAATGTCAGGACCATGCGTGTGGGTCTGGCTTTTAGGGGGTGTGGTAGTTAGGAGCATGGACCCTTCCTTGAGCAGACAGGTCATGCAGTCATACAGCACGCAAACAGGCCCTTTGGCCCATCCAGTCCATGCTGACCGTAATCCCAAATTAAACTTGTCCCACCTGTCTGTTCCTGACTCATATCCCTACAAACATTTCCTATTCATGGGACTATCTAATTACTAAGGAATTAGCTATCTGAAATACTTAACTACTCATCTAATGCCTTTTAAACGTTGTCACTGTCGCCACATCCACCACTTCCTCTGGAAGTTCATTCCACAGGGGAACCACCCTCTGGGTAAAAAAGTTGCCCGCCCCCCCCCCCCGTATCTTTTTTAATTCTTTCACCTGTCACCTTAAAAAATATGCCCCTAATCTGGAAAAGACCCCAGGGAAAACACACCTGGCTTTCAACTTATCTATGTCTCTCATGATGTTATAAAACTGTGTGCAATTCTGGTCTCCTTCCTATCGGAAAGATGTTGTGAAACTTGAAAGGGTTCAGAAAAGATTTACGAGGATGTTGCCAGGGTTGGAGGATTTGAGCTATTGGGAGAGGCTGAACAGGCTGGGGCTGTTTTCCCTGGAGCCTCGGAGGCTGAGGGGTGACCCTATAGAGGTTTATAAAATCATGAGGGGCAAGGATAGGGTAAATAGGCAAAGTCTTTTCCCTGGGGTCGGGGAGTCCAGAACTAGAGGGGCATAGGTTCAGGGTGACAGGGAAAGATATAAAAGAGACCTAAGGGGCAACTTTTTCACATAGAGGGTGGTACGTGTATGGAATGAGCTGCCAGAGGAAGTGGTGGAGGCTGGTACAATTACAACATTTAAGAGGCATTTGGATGGGTATATGAATAGGAAGGGTTTGGAGGGATATGGGCCGGGTGCTGGCAGGTGGGGCTAGATTGGGTTGGGATATCTGGTCGGCATGGACAGGTTGGACCGAAGGGTCTGTTTCCATGCTGTACATCACTATGACTATGATTCGAAGGTCAACCCTCAGCCTCCAGCGCTCCAGTGAACAATGTCCCGGCCTGTTCAGCCCCTCCTTATAACTCTCACCTTCCATTCCCAGCAGCATCCTGGTAAATCTCCCTCTGAACCCTAAGAATACCCTTCCTCCAACAGGGTGACCCGAACTGCAGACAGCTCTCCAGCACACCAACATTCTCAACAACCTCAACATAATGTTTCCAACTCTCACATCAGAGGTCGAAAATTGCGCATGTGGAAAGTTGCTGCCAAGGAGGATTTGGGGCCGGGGGCGAAGAATGAGGGAGGAGGAGGCTTTTGTTGAAATACAAAAGCAGGCTCCCATTCCAATAACATCTGGCAGTGCTCAACAACAGGGATATGACGTGCAACCCCTGTGGCGTGGATGAGATTCTTGTGTCTGTTCCGATCAGAGTTTTCCTCCTGATGGCCACTGACATTTCCCATTGTAGACTCGGGAGCGAGAGGCTGATCGTGCAGAGATGCTCTCTCTCATGTTCGTTTCCAAACGCATGCACACCATGTTTTCCATCAGACATCTATCCTGCAAGAGCCACCTACACAGAGTCAGACAGCAGGGAAACAGACCCTTCGGCCTGTCCAGCCCATCCCAAACCCAACTAGTCCCACCTGCCTCTGCTTGGCCCATATCTCTCCAAACCTTTCAGATCTGTGTGCTACTCCAAATGTTTTTTTAAAGGTTGTAACGGTACCACATCCATCACGTCCTCTGTCAGTTCATTCCACACACTAACCACTCGATAAAGTAAGTGTCCCTCACGTCCTTATTTAAAATATTTCCCCTCTCACCCGAACCTTTGCCCCCTAGTCTGGATATCCCCCACCCCAGGGAAAAGATATCTGCCAGTCACCTTATCCAAGCCCCTCGCTATTTTGTAAACTTCTGTAAGGTCACCCTTCAACCTCCTATGTTCCAGTGAAACAAGTCCCTGGCTATCCAGCCCCTCTGTTATAACTCTCACCCTCCATTCCCAGCAATGTCCTGGTAAATCTCTCTGAACCCTCGACAGTTTAGTAATATCCTTCCTGTAACAGGGTGACCAGAACTGGACACAGTGTTCCAGAAGGGGCCTCACTAACATCCTGTACAACCTCAGCACAATACTCCAACTCAGATACTCTAAGGTCTGAACAATGAAGGCAACTGTGCTGAATGCTTTCTAAACCACCTTATCTGTATGTGATGCAAATTTCAAAGAATTACGTTCCTGAGCCCTCAGTCTATGTGTTTGACAAGACAACCCTATCTTGGATTGATTTGTTTGACCAAAATACAACAGCTCACACTGATCCAGATTAAATTCCATTTGCCACTCTTCAGCCCATTGACCCAATGTCAAGATCACTTTGTAAGCTTCGATAACCTTCTTCACTGTCCACCTTAGTATCCATTTTGGTGTCATCTGCAATCTTACTAACACCTCATTGGACTCGTTTCTCGAAATGACAAATACAAGTGGGTCAAAATGAGGAGGCTATTTTCCAGGTGCTGGAGAGGGGAATGATATCTGATAGTGACACTCTCCGCTCAGATTCTGTGACACAGACAACTTTCCGTCTCCTGTTTCTCTGCAGGGATTGCGACTGGAATGGCTTTGGGAAGAGCAAACCGAGTCATTTCTGAAAGAGATTCCTCTCAATTGTGACGAGGCTTTCAGAGCTGTGTTTTGCCCTGGATTCTTTTGGACAGACAGAGATTGAAGGGACAGGTGCTGAGCAGTCGATTAGAAGAGAACCAACTTGTGAAGCCTTGGCTGTGTTAATTTTAAAGCTGGAACAATAGAAGCAGCCTGCACGGGTGTGTTGAAGCTCCCACTCAGTTTAGTGTAGCTTTCAGCTGTTGCTGTTGGTGTGTTGAAGGTATTTTCCCCTCTCTGAATTTCAGCCAAATCCTGGGAGTTCCTTTCCTGGGGTTGTTGAGTTGCAGAGGAGACAAGATCTGTTTTTCGGAATTTGCCGAGGGGTCTGTTTCTGGGATGTTACTGTATTGGAGCAGTTCCTTAGTATTAGTTACTGTATCTGTTAATCTGTTAAGTTTTCCAATCAAGTTCAGTTATTCAAAGTTGTTCTGTCTTTTGCTGGTATTTTAACTATTGTGTTTAAATAGATGGTGTTTTGTCAAGTAGTTTGACCAATTGAATTGCACTGGAACCCAGCACCTTTCCAATAAGCAAAGGTTAGGGGTGAGGCTGCCTTCTTTGTATATTCAGAGGGGGTCTGATCTGGTCCATAACACAAAATACAACGTCAGAGGGTACAGAATCCAATTCTGAACACTCATGTAAAAAGTACACTTTTATGATCTGAGACAGAACCCCAGACAATCCAAAAGCATTTCACAGTCAATGGTGTTTTTGTAAAATGTGGTTAACATTCTCCTGTCGGAATGTGACTTTCAGCACTTTGGACAATCTGGACTCATCCTATAAACACAGTGGCTACGTCAGCAGGTCAGAAGCAAGGAATACTGTGGTGAGGAACACATATCCTCTCTCCCCAAACACCTGTCCACCATCTGCAAGGCACAAGTCAGGAGTGGGATGGAATACTCCCCACTTGCCCCTGGATGGGGGCAGCTCCAACAACACTCAAGAAGCTGGACTCCATCCAGGACAAAGCAGCCCGCACTTGATTGGCACCACATCCACAAACATCCCCTCCTTCCCACGTTGATGCTCAGTAGCAGCAGTGTGTACCATATACAAGATACACTCCAGAGATTCCCCTGAGATCCTCAGACAGCACCTTCCAAACCCATGACCACTTCCATCTAGAAGGACAAGGGGCAGCAGATACATGGGAACACCACCCCCTGCAAGTTCCCCTCCGAGCCCCTCACCATCCTGAATTGGAAATATATCGCCGTTCCTTCACTGTCACTGGGTCCGAATCCTGGAATTCCCTCCCTAAGGGCATCGTGGGTCAGCCCACAGCACATGGACTGCAGCGGTTCAAGAAGGCAGCTCACCCCCGCCTTCTCAAGGGGCAACTAGGGACGGGGTAATAAATGCTGGGCCCAGCCAGTCACACCCATGCCTGTGAATTACTGAACAAACTCAGCAGCCAATGTGCACACAGCAAGATCCCACAAGCAGGATTGTGTTGGCACCTCCTTCACTCACAGCCTGACTAACCGCAGCCCCCCACACAGATTGGGAATGTGGAAGGACACACAGGGGATGAGGAGTGTCCCTACACACATGACGAGAGGGGGCTGCAGATGGGAGTTCTGTCAGCACCCAGCCACAGCAGCTTCCTTCAGAGACACTGTGACACTGGGACATCACTGACATATTCAGTTCAGGGGCTATCCCACCCTGTGAGCTGTGAGACACTGTCTGGGATAGGCTGGGATCTGAGGAGAAAGTGCCCACTCCCCTCTAACTGCAGTCACACTCAGGGAGGGTGAGTGGCCTGGGCATTGCAGACCCCTGTGTACGGCATCAGCCCCAAACGTTCAGTTCAGAGGGCAGTGCCCTGTTCCAGGGTCACACCCACCCAGACCAGCTGAGAACACTGTCGAAACTAGCACAACACTCTGACGGCACTGAAAGAGTTAGCTCCTGGATCCTGGCTGTGTCTGCACAACCAAGAACTGAATTATTCATCATCTACTGCTCCCTAATGATTCAAATTGTACCGTGTGTTTAACCAAGATTCTCCAGGGACTGATCGCTGCCAAACAAGGGCCAAATTCCTACATGTGGTAACACTCCTGCAAATTAGAGGCTAAACTGGAGCACAAAAACAGGCTCAGCAGCAGGAAAACAATGTAGTGACGACGCGTTGGGAAGGTTGCACTGCACTTGGACGGAGGAGCAGGATTCTCGAAGAGTAGCCACTGTGAGGTTCAGTTTGCCATGTGATTCCAACACTAGGAGAAGGCTCTATTGTTTTGTGTGTCAGAGGAGATGCTGAGGATAGATGGTGTGAGAGGAGAGAGGCTGTGAGTTCCCACTCCAGGGAGTGTTGGAAAGCCAGGAGTGAGGGTACAGGCAGGGAGAGGGTCGGAGACAGTGTGAGGGGAGAGAGGGTACAGGCAGGGAGAGGGTCGGAGGTGCTCACTGTTTTGACCCAGTCCCTGAGCCGTGCATGGGAGCTGAACTGTTAAAGGTGACCAGCACATGGCCTTGCAGGCTCCCTGCGGCCATGTTGCAGAACCTTCAGAGTTTCCTGGAGCATGTGGTCATTGCCACTTCTCCCCCCCTCCCTCAAACCATCAACAGGATTTGGCAATCACTGGCCACCTTCTCCAGTGTCACCCACATTGGGTCCCAATCCCACAAATACAATCTCAATCCATGAGAAACCCCACCAACAGCACTGGAACCAATCCCAAGTCCAGTGGAACACCACAGGGACCACTATCCAACGACAGTATCATCCTTAACCATCAGCCTCACCTTCCCATCATTGAGCTCATTTCAGATCCAATTAGCCAAGTTTTCCTGTATCCCATGGTATTTGACTCAGCTGACCATTCCAGCATGTGAGATCCTCTGGAATTCTGTGTTAAAATCCAGATGGATGACATTCCCACCACTGCCCTCATCTATCCTCATGTGACTTTCTTGAAAAATTGATTTAATTAAACACGACCTTCCCTGAACAAAGGTTTGCTGAGTATTCCTGATTCATCCGTGCCCTTCTCAGCAGTTTATCCCTTCTCTCGGAATCGATTCCCATCCACAGGTACATCCACTGGTACCTCGTGAGGATTGGAAAATGCTTACCTGTTCATCCACCGTCTCCAAGCTTCCCGTAACATCCTGTGATATAATCCGTCTGGTCCTGGTGGTTTAGCCACCTTGAAGGAGATCTGTTCTTCGCTGCATTGAAGATTTCCCACTCCCGTTCTTCAATGACATTGTGCCAATCATCCCCACTCCACTGTGAAGACACAACCCCCTCCCACAAAGCTTGCCCAAATTATCAAAAGCATACACATGGGTCACCATATCCGTCTCTGACCACCATGCCAACCCTTTCCCTCACCACCCCCTCAGCCCTTGTGTCCTGAGAAAACCATGTTCCTTCATTTCCCTTGCCTGGTATGTACCTCTCATCCTGTCTACACTTTCTCAATTCCTGTTTCACATTCACTGCTGGGAGTTCTCGTCTTTCTCCAGGGTTACCCTCTCTTTCTTGAACTGGCTGGAGTTTGGTTTCTCTGCTCCAGCTTACTGTGAGAGCTCTGGAGAGCAGGGGTTGGGGCATGGCACAAACATGGAGCGGGTACACCCATCTCAGCACCATGCCTACCTCCCTCTTGCCTACGTCCCTCTGATCTCCCCCCTTCTGGAAGCTGCATCCAGCCCAGGGTCAGCTCTCAGCTCTGCACAATGTACCTTCCCCCCGATTTACAGCTGATCACTGCCTTGTTCCAGCACGATGCTCAACCTAACTATCGTTATGATCACTATCTCCACTTTCCCAACTTCCTTTCGAAGGACTCAATCCAAAACAGCGCCCCCTCTCCTTGGGCGTGTTATGTGCTGGCTGGAAAGATTCTCTTGAACACAGCTGGAGGGTTTGCTCCCCCCTGTGTATTTCGCATTGTATCCCAGTGGGGAGGTGGGTAATTAACGTCCCCCTCTCTTACCACCCTGTGGGCTTTGCATCCAGATCAATGTCTATGTTTCTCCTCAATCTCTCTCTCTTCCCCCCAACTGAGAGCAGTGTAATTGCCCATGTGTTATTTTTCAGCACAATATGACTTCACGGGATGCCTCACATCTGTTCGGAATCCTCCTGAGAAGTGGAGAAGGGTGGCTGGATCTGAAACATTCCCTCTGCTTTCTCCCTGTTGGAGGTGCTGGGTTTCTCCAGCTTTTCCAGTTTTTGCATTTCACAAGTGCCGTGGATTCTTTAACCAATGACGCGTCTCGCTGCCCTGTTGAGCCCATCCCCTCTGCCCCTCTTGCCCCTGTTTAAGCTGAAGTTCCATGAGGACAATCATCTCCTGCTGTCTCGTATCTGACCCTGCTGCCTTTAGTTTGTAGACTCCTTCCCCTGACCAGCACATTGATTGTCACTGACAAACCTCTCGGTTTCCTTTGCCCTACAGAGTCACTTGGTCAAGTCTGACCCTGTGCACCCCACCCTTCAGTTCTCTCCTCAGGTTCCCATCCCCCACCATGGCGATCTGCTTTCACATCTGCCCTGAAGCTCTGTGCAGCCCATCTCGGTGCCATGGTATTGACCTTGCTCTTGTCCAGGTGTTTGTGGTTCTCCCTGCCCTGGGATTAATCCCTGTCCCTCACTCCCTCCCTCCCTCCTGCGGCTTCTCCTGTTGGAGTTCTCCCTGACACGAGGGACTGGCCACCATCCTGGGATTCCTGCTTTCCCCATGCCCTCAAACTGCTTTGAGGACTTGATTGTCCTCCCCCCTCACAGGGACCACAGCCTCTGGCTGTTCAGCCCCCTCCCCCTCCCAGAACGGTCCTTCAGCCTGGCCCCAGGGAGAGAACAGACCCACGCCAGTCTCCTTCCCCATGAACAGACCCACTTGGATGACTGCTCTCACCTCCTCTCGGTCCCCTCCTGTCCAGCCCAAGACCCCTATCCTCCCCTCTGAGACAGTGGTGTCTCCCTGCTCCAGGCTCCGAACCGGAAAATGGATCAGAGAGTGGGATCCCGGGAACACGCGCCTTCCCTTGGGCTGTTTCTCCCACCGTCCTCTGTGTGGTGACCACCTGCCCATCGGAACCAACCTCCACGACCCAGCACCGCGACCCCAGCTCAGGCTGCTCAGACTCCGACAGGCCAGAGCCAACTCCCGGAAGCTGCAGGTGACCAGCAGCCTGCTTCACATCCCACATCCAAACGCGTGGCTATTCCACAGGGCCGAGCTGTGCTGCCATGCCTCAGCTCTCCTCCCCTTGCAGCGAAGGTGGCAGATGCAGTGACATCACACCGTCTGACCTGACCTGACCGGCCTAAAGATTGTGTTTCACACTTGGCTCTCACCCTGGTTATCTGCAGCCTATGATGATGTCGAACCCTGGAGAGCTCACCAGGAGTCCTGCCAGCATAGTGCGATAGAAGCTCGAGTCCAGCACCCGAGACGGTGCAGCACTGCTTTGACAGGGTCAGGCTAGAGTACATCCCAGACTCCACTCCGAGATGGGGGAGCTGACCGTGTTAAAGATGGAGCCTCACCCAACACCCAGCCAGAGGACAACTCTGACATTGCAGGCGAACTCACACAGCCCCTGAAATTAAAAGCAATCTTCTGGTTGTCGATATATCCCGGACATTCCCGTTTCTAGGGCAATGCTCGACTCACGCCTGCTCTCCAGCATCCCAACACAATTCCCATTCGCCAGGCCTGTTCCAACAGATTCCAGAGAAACAAAATCTGTACAGTCTCCTCTTTAAATTCCATAGCTGAAAGGTGCCGAGGGAATTCCTCACCTGGATTTGGGTCGGTTTGATCAGACAGCTGAAAAGCAGGAAGATCTTTCTCAATCTCCCGCAGAGAAGGTGAATAATGTTTGCGTGAAACAGCTCAGCAGCTGAGTTCTTGCTGTTCCCTGTGATTACCTGTGAGACTGAGAGTACCAGCTGGGCTCACACTGGGATACCTGACACAAGGGTCCAGTACATCAAGCGATGGCTCAGGCAGACAATTGGCAGATGATGGTGAATGCCAGCCAATACTGGCTAAGTTCCCTGAGTTGAATGCCTGAATGAGTCACAACCAGAGACAGACAGCTGAGCCTCTGTGCTGCTGATGGGGAACACTCAGCTGATGCTGGGAGTTGGTTCTAACAGTGCCCATCACCGAGAGGTATGTTAAATACTCCAGCCACACCATCATCACCGGAGGGGGCCAGGTCTCTGGGTGAGAATCCATCCTGAAACATCATGGAAAGGGCTCCTGTTAATCTCTGTGTGAACCTGGAGCTGACTGGGGAAGCTGCCCCCAAGTTTTTTTTGAGATTAGATTACATTACAGTGTGGAAACAGGCCGTTCGGCCCAACAAGTTCACACCTACCCGCCGAAGCGCAACCCACCCATGCCCCTACATTTACCCCTTACCTAACACTACCGGAAATTTAGCATAGCCAATTCACCTGACCTGCACATCTCTGGACTGTGGGAGGAAACCGGAGCACGCTGCCTTGACTCCCTTCACACTTAACCTGGTCAGGGAAAATTAATCCACTCAGTGGTTCCCAGTGCATATCATTCCGAGGTCCCCAAACCAGGGGACAGCCGTCTCACTCCTGACCCACTCCATCTTCCCTGCATAAGAACCTAAAGGCTTCCATCAAACCTCCCCCAACCCCTCTTGATCTTGTCAAATCCAGAGAATACTCATTCCAAACAAAGATGTTGACTGGGAGCATTCCAAATATTTGGAACTGTGCTCTTTTCATCTGAGTGTGTGAATGAGTTGTAATGCTGCTTGGCTCAATGGTTTGGTCTCTTTGGAATTAGCAGTAATGTGTCCAACCGTGTAATGTCATAAAATAAATACTCTCAGAAATAAGGCAACTCGCTTTTCCAATTTCACACTGCGTTGGAACAAATAAACTTGGAACAGTGTTTCCAGTGGCCAGCCCGGTTTTAATAAACAAAGTCAAAGGGGATGCACGTGAATGGTGTGTGCTGTGGTTATGTGAGCCACAGACTCACACAGCACACAAACAGACCCTTCAACCCACTAGTCCATGCTGACCATAACCTGGTCCCACCTGCCTGCTCCTGGCCCACATCCCTCCAAACCTTTCCTGTTCGTGGACTTCTCCAAATGTTTTGGAAATGTTTTAACTGTGTGCACATCCACCACTTCCTCTGGAAGTTCATTCCACACACCAACAACACTCGGGGTAAAAATGTTGCCCTTGCTGTCCTTTGTAAATCTCTTTCCTGTTGCCAATACCCCCGAGTTTGGAACTCCCCCGCTCTCAAGAAAATACATCTGCCATGCTCCTTATCTGCCCCCCCCCACGATTTTATAAACACATGAAAGATCATACACCAGCCTCATGTGCTCCAGACTCTAACCCTCCATTCCCAGGAACATCCGGGTAAATCTCTTCCGAAACCTCTGCAGCTTCATAATATCCTTCCAATATGACACCAAAATTGTAGGTGTAGTGGACAGCAAAGAGGGTTACCTCAGATTACAACAGGATCTGGACCAGATGGGCCAATGGGCTGAGAAGTGGCAGATGGAGTTTAATGTACATAAATGTGAGGGCCTGCATTTTGGGAAAGCAAATCAAGGCAGGACTGATCATTGCTAACTCATTAACTTGACTTCTTAACTTGATCGCTCCGACCTTTGAGTCAGAATGTCATGTTGAGGTTGTATATCCTTTGGTAAGGCTTCTTCTGGGGAACGGTGTGCAGTTATGGAGTCATAGAGATGTACAGCATGGAAACAGACCCCTCGGTCCAACCAGTCCATGCCGACCAGATATCCCATACTCTTAAAGGGAATGTCCCTGTTGTTACTCCCGGGGGAGTGTTCCTGTTGTTACTCCTGGGTGAACGTCCCAGTTGTTACTCCCGGGGGAGTGTCCCTGTTGTTACTCCCGGGGAATGTCCCTGTTGTTACTCCCGGGTGAACGTCCCTGTTGTTACTCCTGGGGCAGTGTTCCTGTTGTTACTCCCGGGTGAACGTCCCTGTTGTTACTCCCGGGGGAGTGTTCCTGTTATTACTCCCGGGGGAATGTCCCTGTTGTTACTCCCGGGTGACTGTTCCTATTGTTACTCCCGGGGGAATGTCCCTGTTATTACTCCCGGGGGAATGTCCCTGTTGTTACTCCCGGGGGAGTGTTCCTGTTGTTACTCCCGGGTGAACATCCCTGTTGTTACTCCCGGGGCAGTGTTCCTGTTATTACTCCCGGGTGAACGTCCCTGTTGTTAATCCTGGGGCAGTGTTCCTGCTATTACTCCCGGGGCATTGTTCCTGTTGTTGCTCCAAGGTTACTGGTTTTGTCTCTGCTGTTATTTACAGACACTGACAATCTGGATGGACTGTTGAGTGAGGGCAATGTCCAGAGGAGACCAAATAAAGATAGCAAACTTGCCTGAGGCCAGTATCAAGTGATGAATGAGTTACTGACTGTGTGCTTTGTAAGGCGTGGGTAGTTATTGACCAGACAGTATAACCTCATCCTTGTTAAAGAATAAACATTCCATAGCATTCACTATCTGAACAACTAGCAGGAGGAGGAGGAGGACCAGAACTCAGAAGTTTGTCCAAACTGAAATCCTGTTTCCTCAATCCATTCCAGGTCAAAGTCGATCTAAGTCAGAGGACAGCTCTTTGGCAGACTGACACAGAGAGGGACAGTGTGTACACGTGGATCACACAGACATCTCTCTGACACAGTCTGATCCACCTCTCTCCATCTTTCAGCACTGAACCATACCTCATCAACTTCCAAATCACAAAAGAACATGTTTCACTTTCAACTCATTTCTTAAACAACAGAGGTTCCTTAACTGTGATGTGCAATGTCTGTGTGTGAGAGTGTGTACATGAGAGAGAGAGAGAGAGAGAGAGAGAGAGTGTGTGTGTGTGTGTACACAATAGTGTGCATGTATGTGTGCACAAGTGAGGGTCTCTGTGAGTGAGGGTCTGTGTCAGTAGAATGGTTAGGAAAAAGGGAAGCCTTCAGGTGCTGGAAAAGCACAGCAGGTCAGGCAGCATCTGAGGAGCAGGAGAGTTGACATTTCAGGCGTAACCCCTTCATGAGGAAGGGGTGTTGTGCCTGTGTCGGTGGGGGTGGGAGTAGTGTATTATTGACTGGGGCTCTCCCGTACCGTACTGCAGTGTTGTTCACTGAGACAGAGTACAGAATGAACAAGGTGTGCTCAGTGTTCACGGCCAAGTAATGCAGCAGCAGCCAGCCCGTGCACAGCAAGATCCCACAGGCAGCGCAGCCTTTTGCCTGGTCTGCTAACCTGAGCATTGTATGACAACCGTTGTATGTGCGGGAGATGTGAGCTGCTCACAGTCTTCGAGGGTGGAGGTAGTGGGAAATGTCTCTTTCCCCCGCCACTTCCCCCCCAAGGGATGCCTCTTCAATCCATCCCCTGGGCTGTTCCCCTCTCTCAGATAGAACTGGGAAGGGGCCGGTTTGCAGAGAGAGAGAGAGGGAGAGAGAGAAGCAGCTTCCTCAGTCACTCACTGAAACATCACTTGCTGTCTCGGTCTGTGTGTATATACAAACCTCAGCTCCCTGACTGTGGGCTAAACCCTGACTCAGAGTGAACCAGAGGGAGCAGCCCAACTCCCTCCCGCTTCTGTTAACCCTGGGACCGCACAGCTGTTCGTGGGATCTTGCTATGCTGGAATTCGCTCCGTGCTCTTCCCGATCGGGAGGCGCCTTCAATAAATACTGACTTGTTTCCCCCACCCCCTCCACGCTCTCACTCGGAGGCCGAATCCGTCACTGGGACAACCTAAGGGAAAGACAGGCGCTACATAAACGCAACTCTGCTTCGCCCCTTCCTGCCGCGTTGCTGGCCCTTGTTTTTGACGGGGTTTTTGTTTGTTGTTCCCTGCTCCACGTCCTCCGTGTGTGTGGGTATGTGTTGTGGGGGTGGGGGGGGGGGTGTTTGGGGAGCCTGCTCTCGGTGTTGTTGTTGCAGTATTACCCTTTCACACACACAGTCTCAGCCTTCCCGGGGCATGGAGCTCTGCTAGCCCCTGGCCCTGTGCTGTTTCACACATTCACCCCTCCCCGGGGGGATGGGGGGGGGGGGGGGAGGGGGGGGGGAGAAATGGAGAACCTGTATCCGCCTCACCCCCCACCCCCTCCCTCACTGCGGGTTCCGCTTCTGGACGGGATAGCACAGTTGGAAGGAATGTGGGCGGAATGGCCTGCAGTTGCTGCAAGGCGGTTGTCCAATTGTTCAGGGAAACAGAGGGTGGCAAGACACGACCCCCCCCCCCTCCCCATAGCCCCACACCCCCATCCTCACACTCACTCACAGAAACACTCAACCTCACACAGACACCCAGAAAGAGATGCAGACAGACAGAGGCAGGCAGGAATACAGGCAGCTCTAAAAGCACACAGGGGGAGGGAGGGAGAGAGTGCACACACACACACACACACAGACACACAGACACACACAGACAGGGGCTCCGGGACAGAGGCAGGGTGAGTGTATCCTGGCCAGTGCAGGAACAGCTCTGGGGGAGGGGGAGGGAGCTGTGATTCGGACTGGCTGCACTGACGTGGGGCTATTTAAGGGAGAGCGGGCTCCCAGCTCTCTCTCTCTCTCACACACACACAGACACACACAGACACAGAGAGAGAGAGCTGGGGAATGAGAACGGGCTGGATGTGCTCCTGCAGCCCAGCATGAACAGCTCAGAGAGTGAGCAGGAGCAGGAGCCCCTGGGCTCGGTGCAGTGGTGGCTACTCGCCGTCCTCTTCACTGCCCTGGTCCTGGGCACGGTGCTGGGCAACCTGCTGGTGATTGTGGCGATAGCCCGCAAGCCGCGGCTGCAGACCGTGCCCAATGTGCTGGTGAGCTCGCTGGCGTGTGCCGACCTGGTGATGGGTTTGCTGGTGGTGCCTCTGGGGGCTGTGCTGGTGCTGAGGGGGAGCTGGCCGCTCGGGTCGCCCGCCTGCGAGCTCTGGAGCTCCCTGGACGTACTGAGCGTGACGGCGAGCATCGATACCCTGTGTGTGATCGCCGTGGACCGGTACGTGGCAGTCTGCTGTCCCCTCCGTTACCACCGCTTCCTGAGCAAAGGTCGCTGCCGCCTGATGGTGTGTGCTCTGTGGCTGGTCGCTGCTTTGCTCTCCTTCCCCCCGATCATGAACCGCTGGTGGGAAGCGGACGATCCGGCTGCTCAGCGCTGTTACCGGCGGCCGGACTGCTGTGACTTCCTGACCAACCGGAGCTACGCGGCAGTGTCCTCGGTGGTCTCCTTCTACCTGCCCCTGGGGGTCATGGTGCTGCTGTACTCCAGGGTGTTCCTGGAGGCAAGCAGACAGAGCAGCAAAGCGCGGACCTCCTCACGCCGCGGTCCCAGTCACCTCCTCCCTGTGCGGGAACACCGAGCTCTCAAGACCCTGGGGCTGATCATGGGTGCCTTCACCGGCTGCTGGGCTCCCTTCTTCCTGGTGAACATGGCTCACGCACTGGGCACCCAGCGCCCACCCCGCTGGCTCCTGCTCTGCTCCAACTGGCTGGGCTACATCAACTCGGCACTCAACCCACTTATTTACTGCCGCAGTCCGGACTACAGGCAGGCTTTCCGGGAGCTGCTGCTGCTGCTGCCACCGCCATCCACCTTCTCCCTGTCCTCCAGGGCCCGAGAGGCAGCCACTACCCTGCCGCCAGCACGCACCGCCCAGGGAGCCAGCAGCTGATTGACAGAGCGAGTGGCCTGCAGGGGGCTGGGGGGGGGAGGAGGGATAATGATAGGGGAGTGGGTGGGTGACACTGCCCGGGGGGAGGGGGGGGCACTGTGCCCAGTTCAATGCCACTCCCCATCATACACTTACCCCCCCCCCGACCAAATTGTGGTGGGGAGGGGGTGCAGGAGAGGGTGAGGACCCTCCCAGCCCAGTGGGGTGAGCAGGACAGACTCAGAGAGACCAGAGAGGAGCCCAGGCACAGCAAGCTGCCAGGGTTGGGGTACAGCAATGGGGGGGGGGGAGTGTTGGACAGGGGGGCAAGAGGGGGTATTGAGGAGGAGGTAGGGTTGAGGCAGGGTACGGGCCGGGGTGAGTGGTGAGGGTTGGACAAGACCAAGGCCAGCAGGAGGATGCCCTCCAGCCCCCACAGCGCTCCCCCCCCCCCAAGGCCCGGGGATAAGGGGCTATTGTTTCCTGCATAGTGGGTGGTGGGGGGTGAACACAAGAACATGCCTTCACCACCAGTGCTCCCTGTCTCCCTCCCCCAACCCCAGCCCTATCCACTGAGGGGAGGGGGGGGGGGTGTTTACATTGGGACAAGGGAGAGAGAGAGAGAGAATAGGGATTCTGCATTGGGGACAGGGGTATATTCAGGGTGTGGGGTGGGGGGGGGGGGATGCGTGGGCATTATAATGAGAATTATGAACAGAACACAGCGACGGCTCACATCCTTGGCTCTGACCTCCGTTTAAACCCCAGACTGAGACGGAGAGAGACATGAAATCTCACACCCTTTCCAGATCTCCATGGAGAGAGAGCCCATTGGCACGTCGCTGGTCTGGCTGGGACATTACGCACGTAAATAACTTATTTTTTTAAACAATAATGTCACTCCTGTAAACGTACAACATTAAAGCTATTTTTCCAGTAGTTCTTGGTCAGCTCTGTGTTTCCTCCTGGGGGAGGGGATTGGGGCAAATAGGAACTGGACAGTGTCCTGTAGGGGAGCTGGGGTAACTGGGTGCAGGTGGGGAGTGGTCTCAGCCGCACCTCAGAGGGGCTCAGGGCCACTTGGACACAGTTGGGATGAAAACACTGAAATTATTCCGCTAACCCGACCTTCCCCTATCCCCAACTCTATCATCAGGATTTGTCTGCAGGGGTATGGGGTGTTGCTACACCACAACACTGACTGTCAAGGGAATGAACAATCCCAGCTCTGGGGTTTACTCTCTCTGGGACCCTGTCATTGCTGCGGAGTCCTGTCTCAGGACCAGGACTCGCCCCTGCACTCCCACACTCACCTGCGGCTCCAGTCACGGCCAACCCGATTGAGAGAGCTGCCTCTATGTCCATTCCGAATCGATGCTCCTCTAACATTCAAACCAGATCTACTGACACACATCTCCCTGCTTTCATGGTGATAGGTCCTCAGGCAGGACATACAATATACAGCATCGGCAACAGTGCGGCACTCCCTCAGCACTGCCCCTCCGACAGTGCAGCACCCCCTCAGTACTGACAGTGAGTGAGTGAGGGGGGCAGTGCTGGATATGAGGCAGTCTGAGGGAGCACGCCTGGGCCTCAGGCCGAGTCAGTCACAAACATGGCCTTCTTGCTTTATGCAAGGGATCCATTCCAGGCACGGCATGCACCACGTGCCCACTGTTCCTGCCCTGGCTGGCTCATCATCACCACCACGACCGACCCATCCCCCCCAACTCCGCAACCTCTCCCCCTTTCACTTGCACTTCCCACTGTGTTTAGGAGGGGGCACCCTTACCCCCCATCCCCCTCTCAGTTCCAGGAGGTGGTGAGGGATGGGAACAATTGCCTCAGTGTCCTCTGATTATAGGGACGGTGGTTCACACCTTGGGAGGCAAAGGGAACAGCTTCCCAACCCCCAGCCTGAGGACTCTCTCACAGACACACACACACAAACCCCTCCCCCAGCCCAAGCACCCTCGGTCAATCTCCCTGCACACCCTCCGATGGTCTGAGTCCGTGGGGCATCCCTCACTGTAACTGTCCCAGGAACCCGACTACGATGACCAGTAACACATTCCATCCCAGGACACCACCTCTCTACCCCTGGGAAGCACCCCATTTCACTCCCCCCTCCCCCAGCACATTCCCAATGGGACAATTTGCCTGAATCCCTCTCTTCATGGGGAAGTCTTTCTGCCCCACTAACACCTTGAAGGGGGATCCCAAACCCGAGCCAACATGCACAGACCAATCCCAGGCAGCCTGGAGGATGGAGCAGGGAAGCTGCTGGTGGGAGGGGGGCTGTGGTGGGGTTGTATGAACCATCTGTCCTTCTGTGTCCTTGCAGCCACACTGGCTCAGCTCCTGCACTGCCCCTCTCTGCCTGCACAGCGACAAGCCAAACACACATGTACCCAGAGCCCTGCTAAACACCACGACTGAACAGTGCTTCCAAAAGAGCTCAAACAATGTCCAGGCTGGTTTCCGAGACCTGTCCGATCCCTGTCCTCAGGGATGGGGAACACAATCAGTGATCTCACACTGGGAGATCCATACTCACATAGTGTTATTGTCAAAACAATCCAACTGGGCAGCCACTGCCTGCTGGGTTTGTCAGTGTGCCTGAGCTCATCTGTGTGTCTGCGTGTGTGAGTGAGTGAGTGAGAGAGAGAGTGTGTGTGTGTTATTGTGTGGCTATGGCTACGTCTGTGTGCACACACACCTATGTGTACATGCATGCCCACCCGTGCAAGAGAGAGTGTGCGAGAGAGAGAGAATGTGCGAGAGAGAGAGAGTGTGCGAGAGAGAGAGAGTGTGCGAGAGAGAGAGTGTGCGAGAGAGAGAGAGTGTGCGAGAGAGAGAGTGTGCGAGAGAGAGAGTGTGCGAGAGAGAGAGTGTGCAAGAGAGAGTGTGCGTGTTATTGTGTGGCTATGGCTACATCTGTGTCACACACACCTATGTGAACATACGTACCCACCCGTGTGTGTGTGAGAGAGTGAGGGGGTGCAAGAGGGGGCGAGAGAGTGAGGGGGTGAGAGAGTGAGGGGGTGAGAGAGTGAGGGGGTGAGAGGGTGAGGGGGTGAGAGGGTGAGGGGGTGAGAGGGGTGAGGGGGTGAGGGGGGTGAGAGGGTGAGGGGTGAGAGAGAGGGGGGGGGAGAGGAGGGGGGGTGAGAGAGAGAGGGGGGGTGAGAGAGAGGGGGGGTGAGAGAGAGGGGGGGTGAGAGAGAGGGGGGGTGAGAGAGAGGGGGGGTGAGAGAGAAGGGGGGGTGGAGAGAGAGGGGGGTGAGAGAGGGGGGGGTGAGAGAGAGGGGGGTGAGAGAGAGGGGGGTGAGAGAGAGGGGGGGTGAGAGAGAGGGGGTGAGAGAGAGGGGGGGTGAGAGAGAGGGGGGTGAGAGAGAGGGGGGGTGAGAGAGAGGGGGGGTGAGAGAGAGGGGGGGTGAGAGAGAGGGGGGTGAGAGAGAGGGGGGGTGAGAGAGAGGGGGGGTGAGAGAGAGGGGGGGTGAGGAGAGAGGGGGGGTGAGAGAGAGGGGGGGTGAGAGAGAGGGGGGGGTGAGAGAGAGGGGGGGTGAGAGAGAGGGGGGGGGGGGTGAGAGAGAGGGGGGGTGAGAGAGGGGGGGGTGAGAGAGAGG